>NW_003200720.1:294297-298195 GCF_000006405.1 Perkinsus marinus ATCC 50983
AACCTCTCGGAATACAGGATTAAAGCTCAATAATTTACGTTGGGCCGCCGATAATTTTTTAAAGTCGGATTTCTCAGAGGTCAGAGCTCGTGTGGAAGTGAGTCGTATACCGCTGGAGAAAGCTACAAGTTTCTGATTGAATGCTATCAATTTCATTCTTATACTCGACCGATAACTCATCTAGATCGGCGCTGGACAATTTTTTTACCAGCCTGTATCATGGCTCTTATCTGAAGTCGATGTATATCTTATCATTCTGGGGTTCATCCCTAATGGACCGCATATTACTCGAAGGTGCGCGGTTTCTTGAACCAGCAGTCTGTGCAGCAAGCCTTGGGCGTTTCGAAGAAGTGGATATGGCGCAATACTCAGGTAGTATTCCAACTCGGTGGTATTCTATGTGAAGGATACTGATATTAGGTCCGCAATCGATTCCTTGGATTCGCTGCCTATGATACAACCTATGAGGTCACAAGTCTCCTCGATGCAGGATTGAAAGTGAGCTGTCAGGAAGCCTTTCGTGGGGTTATCCGCATGACGTACCGTTCTGTGTACTATTACCTAAGAAGTACTGAATAAAGCTGAATAAAGAGCATCTCTTCAATCAGGCGGCGAATGATATAACTATAACAAATTCGTACGATCTCATCAAGGTACTTGTCGTGAACGGTGACCAAGATTTTGCAACCAGCGCTGTCGGTGCGTTCGACTGGGTTTCGACATTGAAAGGAGTTGAAGACTACGGGAGGTTGCTCAAGGAAGCCCCGGTTCAGGATATGAAGGTTAGTTTCTTCCACAACGATGTTACCCCATTACGGCTCTCGTAGGTTGATGGTAGGAATTTCGGCAAGATGTGGGCCTCACAGTATCCAAATGGAGCAAAGCTCGCATTCATTAAAGTACAGCCTCGTGGATTGTCTCCGAGGTCCCTCGAGACCCAGAGCTTATCAATGGTTCATTCAGGTGCTTGACGCGGGTCATACAATATCTCTGGATGATCCCAGTGGAATGCAGAGTATCTCCGAGAATTTCTTCACTGGTGGATATTGGTAGAGTAGATGATCTCACTCGAGATCTCTTGCCTACTGCGAGAAGTCTATCATGTCATGACAGTCATGACTTTCTATTTGACTTTTGGCCGCTTCATTGCGATGTCCTGATATCATGACCACCCCACATCTTTCGTTCGTACAGTAGACCGTTCCACACTGACGTATCTTTGCTCGTGCATGTTATACGAGCACATAATAGTCCTCTCGCCGTACAATTGGTACGATCAGTTTGCCGCTCTACGCTGTACCTCCCTCACCCGAGGAGACCACCTTGTGTTACACCAATCAATGACCAGCCGTCACGGGATTTATGGTGTTAAAGGGCTTGAGTGGCGATCACTATGATGTATGCCTTGGTCAGTGAGAAAAATGGGTCTTCCGTTCGGCTCCAGCAAGCCTCGACGTAATACATCATATAGCGTTCATTCAGTTTATAGCACACTATTAAGAAGCTTGTCGAGGCATTCCTAGATTTAAGGCACAGCTAAGGAGCAACTTTAGTGGCTCCATGAATTTCACGGATGACCCGTAGGAAGGAATGTCGAAATATGTGTTTTTTCCATTTGATTTTGTAAAACGGTTGACTATCTTGACCACAGCCAAAACGATCCAGGTTTTACTAATGTGTGGTGTAACTTTTGGTGATAATCCTGAGCATTGGGAGATGTCGTACCGCAATGATCAGGATTATTGACTTGACTATCAACCATTGGGGAGAACGATGGTACGATGATGACCATTTCGATAAGCTCACCAATCAATCACCGACAAACTCAACGCTCCAATCAAACCAATCTTACAAGGATGTGAAAGAATTAAAGAGAAAACGTCGGACTACAGGAGTGAAAAGAAAGTGAGAGACAAGACGTCATATGAACAGTAATGTGCAACTGTAGCCACCACTGCGACGGATCACGCTTCAGCATTAACTACTGTTATATGACCGGCGAATGCTAAACCATATTTCTGACAGTATTGCTCGAATTCGTTTCTGTCGATAACTCCATTCTTGTCGAGATCCAGAAAATCCATCGAGGCGATCACCACTTCGGCCGGTACATTCCGATGACCCTCCACATGTTCCGTCAAGTCCTCGAGTAAAAGTGTAAGCTCGGACACATCGATCGAACCACTATCATCACGATCGTACCTACTAAACATTTCTACGCTCGCCCGATTGATCTATTTCCTCACCTAAACCACAAATCGTCAACGTCTTCTTTAGAGAGGTTATTTAACTCGTATTGGCCGAGCATTTCATCAGCACTAAGCTTCCTGGCGTGCTCCGAAAGGTACTCTCCCGACTGCATCTGACGAAATAGCTGAACGGATGAGCAGACGTCCGTAGCAGCACAATCACCTCCATCAATCTGGAGACGGTTCGATCCCAAGCGAAGACTTCATCGAACGCTGAGCTCGACTTGTCTTCATCGCTAATCCGGAAGAGAGCACCTGAAGAATGCTGATGCATTTGTTCAACCTGTCCTCTGGCATTCTAAGGGAACACTCCATTGCACTACTGCTTTGAGCGAAATTATTATAGATGGGCGGAATTACGTTACGGATCGTTACGGCTCACTTCGGTTCGTTACGGTTACGATTCAAGTTCCGTACCATAAAATTGCGGCGCCGTAACGGGTCTTACGGAGATGCAGAGGACAAAACGAGAATTGATAACTCAAGTCGCCTAAATCTACTTCATGTGAATGCGCATGCGTAGACGGCGCCGGCTTAGCAGTTCCAAGACAGCCTGGAAGCAAGACGGACGGAATTTGCGAAGGAGACGATTGGTAAATGCGAAACCAGATGTTACTCTCTCAGCGGTTCGGTTAGATCAGAGCCACAAGAAATGAGTTTAACAACTATTTGAGCTATCGTGGAGTACATTTCAGCGAATGTTTCCGCCACAATTCTCAAAAAGCAGTTCAGCACCCACCGTAAATTCGTGAGGCCTTTCCGTAACCGTAAGCTGCTTACGTTATGCACACCGTAAAAAACGTTACGCTGCCCATCTATAGAAATTATAGAAAAACATGCGGCTGAAAAAGTGAGTGAGAATTCAAATTTCGAGCGTCCAAGAAGTTCTTGGCAAGAACGTCTGCCAGGGGATTGAAGGGAATCGACCAACTCTGCTACCAGGCTCGGCCTCCGCCGAACATACTAGTTTGGTGCCAGCTTCATATAGCCCGTCAATGAGCGTGATAAATCGACGTACCTTATCAACAACGAACGATAGCTTTGGGATTTCTCACGCACAGTAAAACGTCCACGATAGTCATGAATAACCACATCTTGTCACTATCCCGCTCCATAAACTTACGGAATTTCCCCAAATTACTCCGATAAACGACTTTGGAAAGCTGCAAACAGCCCCCGAACCCACCTGATCTCGCTCATGGATTGTAAGAACGGGAATATCTTCAACGAAAATCGTATGATAATGCTTGCCTACAAAGGAATGCACGTGTAGCGCTCGCCCTGGTGATCGATTATTATAATATCTCACCAATAGCAAGGTAGTCTGCTGCTCCTAATGGTCTGTCACAAAGCTCTTTGAAAGTGAACCAGGCGAGGGCTGTATGGCGAGCGGCTCTACGGACGTCTAAATGACGCCCTTGGATCTCCAACCTGTACGGAAAGAATCTGATACTCCTCATGGAGGCTGGTCTTAAAATTGTTCAGAACAGATCTAGTTGCCAATGAGGCTGATTAATGGATATATCATTACTTTACCGTTATATTAACAGTGCGCGGCATACTTCAATGCGAAAAAATCGCGGAAAAATTCACCATCGTTCATTCTTATGGGATACAGTAACTCACTTCTGATGCGTATTGACTTCATT
>NW_003200720.1:298295-312912 GCF_000006405.1 Perkinsus marinus ATCC 50983
GTGCGTGCGTGCGTGCGTACGTATGCAATTGTCCAGACCGATCCAGAACAGATATGAAAACGTCTGAACCACCATTCGAAAGCTCCCGGTCTGGGGATCTTGCAAAAATATGAAACCCTGCATACTCGACCAACTCATCAGCAGCTGCTCCGAAAACGGCCGAAAATTAATTGCGTTAGAAATGACGTCCGTGGGGATCGAACCTGCGCCGTCCATTTTCGGCGCGGGAGTCGATCGAGTCAATCGTTCTTGCGCGTATGACGCGAGCTCCGCCCCTCTCCGAGAAGGCCTAGTTATTATAGATGGGCGGAATTACGTTACGGCTCACTTTTACGGTTACGATTCGAGTCCCGTACCGTAAAATTACGGCGCCGTAACGGGTCTTACGGAGATGCAGTGGACAGTGGGGGCAAGACGGACGGAATTTGCGAAGGAGACGAGTGGCAAATGCGAAACCAAATATTACTCTCTCATCGGTTCGGTTAGATCCTAGCCACAAGAAATGAGTTTAACAACTATTTGAGCTATCGTGGAGTGCATTTCAGCGAATGTTTCCGCCACAATTCTCAAAAAGCAGCACCAACCGTAAATTCGTAAGACCTTTCCGTAACCGCAAACTACGTTACGTTACGCACACCGTAGAAAACGTTACGTTGCCCATCTATAGAAATTATAGAAAAACATGCGGCTGAAAGAGTGAGTGAGAATTCATATTTCGAGCGTCCAAGAAGTTCTTGGCAAGAACGTCTGCCAGGGGATTGAAGGGAATCGACCAACTCTGCTCACCAGGCTCGGCCTCCGCCGAACATACTAATTTGGTGCCAGCTTCATATAGCCCGTCAATGAGCGTGATAAATCGACGTACCTTATCAACAACGAACGATAGTTTTGGGATTTCTCACGCACAGTAAAACGTCCACGATAGTCATGAATAACCACATCTTGTCACTATCCCGCTCCATAAACTTACGGAATTTCCCCAAATTACTCCGATAAACGACTTTGGAAAGCTGCAAACAGTCCCCGAACCCACCTGATCTCGCTCATGGATTGTAAGAACGGGAATATCTTCAACGAAAATCGTATGATAATGCTTGCCTACAAAGGAATGCACGTGTAGCGCTCGCCCTGGTGATCTATTATTATAATATCTCACCAATAGCAAGGTAGTCTGCTGCTCCTAATGGTCTGTCACAAAGCTCTTTGAAAGTGAACCAGGCGAGGGCTGTATGGCGAGCGGCTCTACGGACGTCTAAATGACGCCCTTGGATCTCCAACCTGTACGGAAAGAATCTGATACTCCTCATGGAGGCTGGTCTTAAAATTGTTCAGAACAGATCTAGTTGCCAATGAGGCTGATTAATGGATATATCATTACTTTACCGTTATATTAACAGTGCGCGGCATACTTCAATGCGAAAAAATCGCGGAAAAATTCACCATCGTTCATTCTTATGGAATACAGTAACTCACTTCTGATGCGTATTGACTTCATTCTTGGCCATTTTATAAAACTTTGCCTCCAACAAACGCCTGTTGAAGTCTGTCAAAGGCGACAGATAAACACTCCGCTCATCGCCGCCATTCGCTGCTTGAGCCATTATATAACGATAATCGATATCCGAGTCCAGTTGAATCACCTAAATCTTGCAATCTTGTTCTCACTTGCGTTTCCTCAACGCTTCACTCACCTCTGTGAATCGCTTGAGCATTGGTATAAAGGGAAGGAACAGGCCTCTATTGAGACCATTTTTGTAAAGATCCTCGGGGGGTCGATTGGACGTCGCCACTACTACGCATCCTCTTTCGAACAGCTTGCTGAATAACCGTCGCATAATAACCGCATCCGAAATAAAAGTAACCTAAACATACGTACCAGGTCGGGAAAGAAGCGCAGGAGCTCGAGAAAATTCCCATAATCGATCAGCTGATCGATTTGAGTAATTCCAAATACTACATCACCTGAAACTCGTCGAAGCACAGCAGCCAGGCCTCCCTCATCATCTCGTCAGCAACTTGATCGATAAGATCGTTTTCATGTCCATTCACTTCACACTGAAGACTCCTTCGTTGCGCCTACGGAGGAAGATCAATAATGCTCAAATTAAGAAGGCCCTGGTTCGATCCCCACGAATGTCATTTTCAACGCTATCATTTTTAGGTAGTTTTCCGCGCAGTAACTGATGAGTTTTTATAGAGTGTACCAAGTATAAAGATTTCCATATTTTCTCAGCAATGTCCCCAGATAGGGAGATCATGAATGACCATCTACTAATCTTAATATCTATTCTCGTTAAGGCTCAACAATTGCACTAGCATGCATAGTGTCCATGCTCCACTCACGCTGGAGTTCAACAATATTTATAAACCGCCGTGGAAGTGATTCCGTCACCTCTTCCCCGACTACTTCTGCATCAGCTGCCGTCCACACTGTATCACACTTCGCCATCCTACTGGAGCTTCTCAACTGAAATTCGTGTAGCCTCGAGTGGACCTAAAACTCGCACCACTACCACAAAGGTTTGATAATATTTTACATCCCGATTGATCAATAAGTTGAAAATTCGGATGTCGCTGGATGTCACTTGTTGATCGAACCTCCCTCCATATGAGTTTAGACTGTATCGTGCTTGGCTTGTGGCGTGGCATAGGTCTCCGGTTCGAATCCCAGCCTTAGTATTTCCAATGCAAAACAAATGTTTCCCCTCATGTATTGTTATGGGCGCACCACATGGAGGGGATTCTCATATTTTTCCATTGAGTGAACCGCCTATCGGATTTGTGTTCGTCGTCGTGTTCAAACTCTTCGAGGTTGTTATAAGATTCCATTTAGTGGACGCGATATGAAGATTAAATTTTATATCATTTCGACCATCTGCTTCTTACCAAATATGATATAAACCCTTGCCGTTATTACTTGCATCATCCACTCATGAAAATGAACTCTCTTCTTGGCTTGAACACTCACGTGTTGGAAAAATAAATCCATCAGCATTGATTTCCCACTACCGCAGCCACCCCATAGGTACAATCTGACGAATGACAATCCTTCAAAACGCGGATTCGATTCATTTTCGCTCTTCAAACATTCGATTACAGAATTAATTTAGTAAACCCGAAATCTCCAAGCCTTCGTAAAAAAAATTCCGGAATTTTCCATTTTTCCCGGACAAAAATATTTTCCCAACATTACCCTTTACAGCCCACTGGTGGAGCCACAAAAGGAGAGACGGTCGTCGAGGACGCGCCGAAAAATCGGGTGAAAAAACCGCCGCCGTTTTTGGTTGTTTCGTTCAAACTATCAGTAGAAGGGCCACCTGAAGGGGAACGGCTAGGCGGCGGCTCAAAAAAGTATTCATTCCGCTGACACATTCCATAAGAACTATTACCACGCTTCAAGTGTGATGACGAACCCAGTATGATGAGACAGTGTTGAAATATATGATATATTTCAACACTGTCTTTAAGACAGTGCATCACATATTATATATGTTCACTTTCTTCAGCTGAGCTTAGAAAACTTCCTCACTAATCATAAAAGTCGTGATGCAAGTGTATACACGTCAATGAAAATCTCCCAAACTTTCCTCGAAATTTTCATATTTTCACCAACACGTAGTTGATCATTTGCATATTTTCCCCCGCATACTGGCATAAGACCTCCGCGAGGTAGTAGTCGCCAAGCATTGTATGCTAGCGCACTCGCCGCCTATCATTCAACTGTCTACATTTGTGTTTCTGGGTTGCTCGTCGTTAGACTACTAGTGTGAGCCATAGTTGTGTGACTGGTGCCTCTCTCCACTCAGTACACATCCATGTGCTGTTACTGTCGGTTTCTTTACGAGTATTAAGTACTCCTGTTGTCTCTCAGCGACCGATAGTCCTGATCATTCGCGCTCAAAGCGAATGAGTGTAATCTAGCTACTAGCATAATGTAGAGAGGAAAACCCCCAAAACCCTCCAAAGGTTGAAATTTACAAGTTCGTTTTCATAAAGGTGCGCTTCCACCCGTGAGAGAATGATAATAATATAGCAACGCCAGTGTTAAATGAACTCCTATATATCAATAGAATGTACACGCCCAGAATTGATAATAAGAGTTTTTAATGGTGAATTTTATCTGGAAATATTCAATCGATTCAGCACTTCGAAGCAGACGTACCCTTACCGTTTTGGTCAGAAGTCGCCACTGTTTCTTCAAGAGTAAGAGAGTTGTGACACGGAGAGTATCTCTCGAGCCTCTGCGCTAACTCGTCAAGTTTCACAACTATCATGTCTTGCTTCTCATCAGGACTTAATTCACCTGAGGTAAGGAGGAGGAAGATCATTTTAGACATCCTCTCATTGGGAAGCTACCTCGACCAACGAGTTGTCGGTAGTTGTCTAATACGCTGGTGGAGAAGGTCCGCGACTTGAGAGTTGCTGATGGAGTGGTATGAGATAGTGAACGTAGGCACACGGTTGATATCGGAGTTAGATGCTTACAGTAGCGGGGTAAAAGCATTGCAATGGCGAAAGGAAGGAAATTCTTACAAGATAGCAGGGCGAAGTAAATCTTGGATTCTTGCGTAATCTTGTATTTCCTCAACGGTGATATACTGCGTCGATAAAGTTAGAAACCTTTTCCTCTCTGCGATACACATTTGAACCATCAGAGTCTTTGGGGCTCATGTCGTTTTGAGGTTGGCGTGATTATGTCGCGAACTTTAGTACATCTCTGCCATCCTTCGGAACCCCTTCTAAACCCGTTCATTCTCCACTGCTCTCCCTAGACTCGGCACACTTATTGGAATGAATCTCTATGGAGACTCTTCATCGAAGCACTTTGCTGTACTCGGTAGACGAGATGTTCCTAATGGTCTTCATAGTGGCTCTTGGACCAAGGAGCATATGTCATGTGTTCCGACTCTAAAACATGAAATGCATTGGAAGATAGTCTCAGACATGATATGCAGAGCGGAGGAGGATATATGGTAGATCGTGATAATGAATAGGTCTCGTATACCATTGATACTGATGAGTGATACGCTCAGATGTAGCTGAATTGTAGGGCGGGGAAGCCTCGGCGGTTTCAAGCAGTGTGAATCTTATGGGAACACTACGAGGTGCCCATCTGCCTTCAGTAAACCGCAGCTAGTCGTAATGTTCATACGTACGTCGAGGCTCATGTCAACGATGATGCTCTTTATAGTCGTGCTACTCCCACTCGCTGCTCACACTACAGATCCAACTGGTACGAGATTAGCTTACTGCTCGTTGAGTCTTCCCCTTCCAGATGAGCCCCTATCCAAAGAAGGAGGAGGCCTCTTGGACGCTGTGACCATCTCATGTATCTTCGCTATAATCAGCGCCCTTTGCATCTCGGCAGGTATGTCCCTCTCGTATGAGCGAATTGCCATTACTCGCCGAGTCGATAAACTATGGGTGGATTAGTTAGACACACAAGGCTCGAAAGGGGTGATCTGTTATTATAGTAGAATCACATAGTGAAGTTCATCAAAGAGATATTATTCCAAATGCGACTCGGTTACCCTGTTCTGATGGTGTGGACAAATACTGCACACGCTCAACTGCGTATGTTGGTGACGATATGGAAATTCCGCGAAACTGTTTTTGTACACTTGTACGAATTTGTATGTAAGCCTCCATAATTAGTGAGGAAACTCAGCTGAGGAGATCGAGCACGAGCATCCGCTTACAGGTGTCGGTGGAGGTAGTGTCTTCGGCCCTTTGCTGAATGGTGGTATGTTTGGTCTGACCGCCCCCCTCGAGGCTCATCAGAGCGCCGCTCTTTCCATCACACTCGTCACATTCTCTGCTATTGCCGCTGCTATGGTCAACATCAGGTGTGGAAGCTGCATAATTTCGTGGCGCAGCGGTCTTCGGATGATCAGATCTGGCTCGGTCGACTACGGGGCTTGTTTGCTGATCGTCCCTGCTGCGAATGCTGGGACCGTCATTGGTGGAGCGGAGTTTTCAAAAGAAAATCAGAAAAAAATGTTTTTTGTCAGGTGTGACTATAAGTAAAGCGTGCCCTGATTGGTTCATCCTCCTGGTCACGGTGTTGTTCCTTTCCTGGGTGGCTTATTCTACATACGGGAAATTCATTAAGACAAGGTTAGAGATGCAGACAGCTAGGGTAGATCCAGGGACCTTTCGTAGGAGAAAAGAGAATCCTAACGAGCTCAGCAGGCCATTACTTACTGAGATTAACGATAGCAAAGTTGTTGCTGTCGAAGCGGAGGGAACCTCTTGGGTGATGGTTGGAGAATTATTATTAGCCTGGATGGCCGTATGGCTGATGACCCTCATCCTAGGAGGCCACAGGACCTCTTCTATCCTCGGTAGAATAATCCCATCGGCCCTGCAGGGGGATTCTCCCTCTCGTCAACGTATCAGGTCTACAGATGTGCTCTCCAGCCTACTGGGGTGTCTCGACTGCCACTGTAATCACTCTCATGACTATCTCGATGATGTAATAATCGAGCACATGATCGGTTCGACGACTTCCCCTTCTTTCTTCAGCCGAAGTCGTCAACTTTCCTTCATTGCTAGTGTGGCATCAACCCCCGAAACTCATCACCAGCCTAGGCATCATCGTTCCTCCACGTTGGCTTATTCCTTCCTAAGCTTCCTCGGTGGTATCATATGTGCTGTGATCGGCATCGGTGGGGGTATGATATATGTCCCTCTACTACTAAGACTTGGCAGGAAGCCAACTGTTGCTACCGCAACATCAGCAATTGCAGTGTTGATGACCAGTAGCATTGCTGCTGGCCAATTGGCCATGGAAGGTATCACCGCGAAACTACTTGCATTCATCTTCCGTCATGAGGAATGGTCAGGTCACATCGTCTCGGACCGGACTCTTCTCTACGGCCTTTCAGCATTCCTCGGTGCGCTAGTCGGTACACTTTATATCACAAAGGCCGTGGAGAAACATGGTATAGTCCAAGACGAAAATTCGGCGGAGCGGAGCTCTTGTTAGGTCGACAGTCGAGTTTGATTCTACTTTTATTGGTGATTGTTGTTACCAGCGTCGTGATGGCTGCTGTTGTAGGAGTCCGTAAAGTTCTGACTGGCCAAAAGCTACAGGGGTTTTCTGATCCATGCATTGGGATAGTACACGACATGCACTTCTGTTATTACATATGATTTGTGTTCAACCTCAGTAAGGGTGTAAAGCTCTCTTTCTTGATGTGATATCCTATGAAATAACACAACAATACCGATAAGAAACTATTATGATATTTTGAGAGCTCATCAGACTTGAATTTGTGTCGATGGCGTACCTGTAAGAAGACCCTATCGGCCTGCAATACAAAACGAATAGATGAATTGAGTAGGATCCGTGGGGAGTTAACTAGCTCACTAGTATCGTGGAAGTATAACACATGAATACTGCATACAATAGACGTTTTCCATGTCGACAGTGTCTACTGTGAATAATGTAACTGTAATACTGGTGAGCGTCGACTCGACACTCACCAGTATTACGTTAGTCTCGTATTACACGATCTCCATCGAAAACAGGAGAGCTCATCGATCCCTCACGATGATATCGTTGTCTACGACCAAGTTCACTGAGGCTGAGTGGTGACGTTGATCTGTTCGTCGATTGTTCGTGCGAAGTCTCTCCGGCTCCCATCTCCCCAAAGCCTATGGGCCATAGGCATGTTCCTCTTACGCGACGTCGAGCCAATAGCCGAGTCGAGTGCATCAGTAAGAGTGGACCATCCAGGGATGTACACTCCGGCAAACTTGCCATGTGTCAACAACATTGTAGGAGCTCGCGATCGATCGTAGTCATCAGCCTCGAATAGTCATTTTGACCCATTATGGATGCTATGTCTCGTCCATTCGAGGGGGGGGACTGCCAAACTTAACGGTAGTCTCCTGGAAGTGATAATCTACCAGCATTGGTTGCAGCCCAACAGATTTCCGCAAATAAGCTCGGCAATGCAATGAATATTGCTGTGTCCTTTCATTGTGGTGGGATCCGAGTTCACTACATAACTCTGCTCAAGGTTCGTCAACCTGTTTGCACATCGGATTTGAAATGTGCCGGTGCCGGCGCGCTAGGATTTCCCCTGACACACTCATCCTCGTTGTGATACACTTGCCACTTGCAAGTCTTGACCGGCCAAAAACTGCAGGGATTCTCAGATCCACGCTTTGAGATATTGCCTGTTATTATATATCATTTGTGTTCAACCTTAGTAAGGATGATGACGTCCTTTAGTCGCTGTGCTTTCCTATAGAATAACACAACAACACCGGATGGGAAATTATTGTGATATTTTGAAAGCTCACCAGACTTGAAAATGTGTCAGTGGCGTACCTGAAAGGAGAGAGTATCAGCCTGTAACACACCAGAAATAGATGAATAGGGTGAATCCATGGACGCAATCCAAAAGACATCGCGTTCGATCCAAAGTGGAGGCATCTTCCCACCAGAAAGGAGGTGAACTGCCTATCGTCCATTGAGATCTCCCTCCTGTTCTTAATC
This sequence comes from Perkinsus marinus ATCC 50983, assembly GCF_000006405.1. Classification (NCBI taxonomy): domain Eukaryota; phylum Perkinsozoa; order Perkinsida; family Perkinsidae; genus Perkinsus; species Perkinsus marinus. The sequence goes on from NW_003200720.1 coordinate 306,805, forward strand.
TCCAAGCGGGCTATTCGGGACTGAAGTAAGATTCGGAGTAACTCGACAGTCAATACACAGTCAGTATGGTCCCCTCACCCGTTTGCTTCCGACATTTCCAAGCCAGTAAACCATCTCGTCGACGATCTTAGCAGGTCCCTCGATGCATCCATCTACGGTGCCAGCAGGAGTATTCATACACCTGAAGAGCAATGCTGATGATGATGATGATGATGATGATGATGATGATTTTGTCGTCAGTTGTGGTACCATCCGTGGAGTCCAAGCCTCTCAGCCTCGAGAGCCGCATCTCGCCGGAAGAAGACCCCTTGAACTTTGCCGAAGACCTCAAATTCAACCCGACTGAAGGCACTGCGAACACGAGGGGAGGTGTTGCTCGAGGGAGTTGTGCTCATTCAAAAATACAAAGCCGCTCTTTTACCGAATACCACACCTTCATTTCAACTCAACGCAGACAACATTCGGAAACGTGGGTGAAATAATCGTATCATAGGCACAAGTGGAGGCACGAGGGGCAGTGGAATTTCAGGGCGCGCGGAATCATTCGGACTCGTCGAAATATTTCTCTTGGATATCCTGAAGTCGACAAAGAGGATACAAAACGGGCCCACATTTGTCACGTGAATAACTTCTACCCTCACGCGATGCAAACTCCGACCTACTGGTGGTGATGCAGGCCGCCATCTCGACTTACCATCTCGAGTTCCCTGCTCAGGAATGCGTCCAAATTGTCATCTTCATCGATCTCCGTATAATCTATAAACCGCCCATCTCGACCATCGAGGAAGCGAGCCTGAAGGGAACTCTTGTGAACGTTAGGAAATGATAAGATTGCAAGATGCATCTACTCATCTGCCCTACTGGAGGGACTCACCCTACCATCGACATCCAATTCCGACAATGAAAGACTTCGCTTCGCTAGGCGATAGGCAATAGAAGATAGTATACGAGTTGGTTGATACATTCCTCCCCGGTGCCCACCTGCATGGTCCTCCTCAAAGCCAATACCCTCTCCTCCCGACTGTCGGCAGCTTCTGCATCAAAGTCAGCGAGGTCCATCGCCTCTGTGATAAAGTCGTCGGCAAGGGGCTCAAGACGAGGGTTCATATGAGGGGTACTCCCATCGTGAAGATGAGCTTCCATTTGATCTGACATATTTAGTATCTTCCAATCTCGACCTTTGGATACGTTTCACTCAAACGACGACATCATTATCAATGCATCTACCAATTTTCAATACCGTTCGGTGACAATAAATTCTTGTCCAGAGCTGAGGCATTGTACACGTATGATTAAATAACAATTGTGAGTTACACCATTCAGCATCCCATCTAATGAGCTCTGTTTCCTCTCTATGTTAGATGGTCTACATCAGCTCTCAACAATTTTCAGACCGGACTTTATAAAACCCCTCCCCTCCTCCTCAAAGCCAGCTATCACTATCCTCCCCATCTCACCCACTATATAAGCCTTCCGTATCTTCCTTCTGCCCTCATCATCAGCCGTATTATATTCTTTATCATCAACAGCATCAACGAGCTTCGCTCCGCCTTTTTCCCCATCATATTTGCCAACCAGCGAGTGCCACAGTCCCGCGTCGCGACGTCTCATTCGTCCTTCAGAAAAGTAACCATCTACTTTTTCCTCTTCTCGATGCATCCACAAAACCCGACGATGACCGACGACTTTCGGGTTCTTATCCGCGACTATCGGGTGGCCATCGTCATCATAACATTTCGTGGCGCGTGACGCTGCATCCATGAAGGCCAATACCTACAATCGGACTACATGGATGGATATCTTAGCTTCCTCCATGCACCTCATAGTTGCCACTGAGCGCCAGACTGGAGAAGTAGTCGAGCACCTCCCCGAGAGGTGTTATGACGTTGAGGTATCTTTCAAAGAAGGCATGTGGGGAGGAGGTGAGGAGGGTCAGCAGGGATTCTTTGATAGCCTACAAGTATAACAACAACAACAATATTATACCTCGAATCATATGACTAATATTGAGACCATTCAGAGGCACATTTCATAGGAATGGAACAAATTATGGTAGTCATATTCAAAAAATGACCGGACCGGGATCGAACCCGAGCCGTTGCACGAATACATCAGTGCTCGACCTACTCGTCAAGAAGTGCTACGGATAGCCCTCAGAGGCAGTATGCGATTGAGTTTACTATATCTAAAACACCGAATATGATGGATGGTATTCCAATAACTCTGTTAATATTTCCGCTCCCATCGCTCCTATCCAACAACAATCCCCGCAAGCACCAACTCTCACTTTCTCGTCACTAAATTTGTTGCAATATTCCCCCGTATCTTTATTATAATAAATCCCACCGGGCAGGGGTATCTCCGCGAACCTGCAATCGATAACATACCCACGAAAAACGCCACGCGCCATGAAAATACCGCGGACTCGCCATCACAGTCTCCACGACTTTAGAGGCTTCCATCTTCCCCCCCGTTGGAGTTGTTCCGTCCAAGGCCTGCCGTAGCTGATGATGATGATTACAGCACGCAGATGCTCGACTAGGTCTCCTTCGTGTCGGGCACATGAGGTTGAATGGACGATATACGGATCATAACCCAAAGTCGATTCCTCTACAACACAAGGCCTGGATGAACAGAAAAGTACAGGGTCGATACGGCGAACTAACTAGGAAGGGAGAATATCTTCATACGTTCAAGCGAGGAAATACCACCTGAAGAGAAGAGAATCTGAGGTTGGGCCATGAAAGATACGTATGAGGTCGGAACTCTCCGAATCATTTCCACACCGCAGAAGCGAATGAGAATCCAATAAATGTCGAGGCCCCAACCGGACCTACTCCGTATCTTACCTGCATGAAGCCCAGATACCAGCCTCCATCACAATAGCCACTACCGCTGTGACTAGGGCCACCTCAACGCATACCTTCGGGCTTGGTTGAGCTAACCCCAATCTTTGGAGTACCGGGGAGGCTCCAGATGATCCGTCTACTCCTCCAGTACGAAGCAATGATATGTATACAAACACCATACTTGTGAGGAATCTGAAAAGGATCATCAACGACAATCTCGCAACCATCACTTATACTATGCATGCAGGAAAATGCAACAATCCAGCTGCTCAACGACATGATTGACTCAAGAGATCTAGCGTATACACACTGGACTTTATATTATCCAATACCGACCGAAAATCTTCCTCAATTTTTCTCCACGATTCTCGCATTTCCTCGATCCAATTTTCACCCAGGAAATCCACTCCTACGAAATTACGATGAAGTTTCCAATAGTTTCCATTTTCCGCCACCGGAAATCTTTCCTTCCCCGGAGCCTCTCCCCCTACTAACACTTACCCAAGCGCGCACGCCGAAGATTTGAGCCATCCAAAAGGTGCCATCCACAGTAGCGACATCGGCAACATAATAGCCACGCTATAGCCGTAAGCACTGGTTAGAAGGAGCCACAACGAGGCCTTTGGGCCACCCTGTTGGTGGTGGGCGGGAGGAACTGCGTAATTTCCTCCGTCACTCACCCCCGCATCATCGTCAATAACATAAGCATTGTGTTGAGCGATGTTGGGCCTCAACCACGACGGTAGGTTATCCCACCATCCCGACTCCTCTGCTGTCGGCTGGGGTCTGCTACTAATCCATAATAGGGCACCAAGAGTGATCAGAGGTCCTACGATCACTACACCGAATATGACCAGCCATGCTGTGCCTAAATACATAAAGAATATCCGACTAATTCAAGGGCGTACGGAACGTATATTGTCACTGTACGTCCTTACTTAGGGCGATCGAGAATACGACACGCGAACGAGAGAAGGATTTAATTCGGAAACCCGAAACCCGGGGGTTTGCCCAAAATATTCATTAACTGGACCAACTCGTATAGCGCTGTGCTAAAAACCACTCGAGAAATGACATCCGCGCGATTCGAACCTCCGTTGACGAAGTAATACGAACTCCCTCTCCTCGGAGAAGGCCTAGTATAAAGGTAGGAAAATTTCACTACGATTCCATTGTGCAGAACCCAAGACCACCTAAGAGGTATTTAATCACCCTTAGCAAATTAGATAGGTGTATCTTCACTCACGGTGGAGGTTTTTATCGAGATAGTGTGGTGGTATACACACAGTAGACACCGGATGATTTGGTGATAATCAAACTACGCTAAGAAAGTTCCATAACTGCATCCGTAGGACCCATGTTTCCATTAAAAAACGCAGCCACCGAGGATCGAACCCGAGCCCTACCAGCCATAGTGTAATCCGTTTCACCCTGCTTCTCTTCGCTCATCAAATGTTGGGAGAAGTTCGCAGTAGCGGTGAGAAAAATAACAGCAGTAGTGCAGATCCAGGAAGGCCCTGAAAAACGACACTACCGAGGATCGAACCCGGGATCTCTCCACTCGTTCCAAGAACTATCCGGTGCATCGCAAGACGCTTACACGAGTCGCGGCAGCACCAACCATGATGAGAAAATTAACGACAGAAGATACTCATCGATTCGTCCATAGAAGATTCAAAACAGGCTAACATCCGACCCCTCGCCCTACCCCACAGATCCGGGTTGCTTCTAAATGCCGACAACAGTTGAATCGAATCGGCGAAATGACGTCCGAAAAACTGGGCAATTCGCCCTTCCTGGGAGGGGGCAGCAGCACCCCCAGGGGAAGGCAGACGTAGGGAGGATGATGGGGCAAGGAGGGACATCCTGAACGGAAAGCATTTTCCGGAAAACCTTTCAGAATTTTTATCAACCTGTAGGGCCACATAGCGAGGAAAAGTCTGCCTCCGACGTCTTCGGAAGTCACCTGCACAATTTAAGAAAATAAAAAGAAATACCCTCGCCAGGTATCGAACCCGCGTCCTCATTACATCAAAGAAATTCTCCTGAATGTACGTTAGCGTGAGGCCACATGTCAACTTTGACCAGAGCCAGCCTCCGGATACTTCCGATGATGACGACGCTGCTGTTGCCGAGCTTCCCTGTGCTCCTCCACTACGATGGGGGGTCGAGTCGTCCAGTCGACCTTCCAAATTGAGGATCTTTGATCGATTGGCAGCATCGACCTCATTTCTATCTTCCGTGGTGTTACTAAAATCCACCATAGGCACATCATATTTCACAGGACCTGCGCAGAGAATATATCAGATTGGACCGCGTGCCACGAAATTATCTCTTCACCTCGAGAAGGTATCTCTTGCTGCTTGTCATCCTCAGCCCCTTCGAACCCCTCGTCCATCAGTGCTCCAGCGTCGATCGGAACGTATCTTGAAGACATGACAAATCGATCAAATGCTTGGGTCGGTCGAATATTCCTATGCGAGTGGGAGCATAGGGCAAGTGAAAGATAACGGGAAATTCGGAAAAAAACTGAAGAAATTTCGACGCGCCGGAGAATAACTTCCCACTATCAGTAGGAAAAGACAAAAAAAATAATCAACAGATTCAGAATTAGAGATGTAAACTCATATGCGATATGCCCATTTTCCCAGTCGATTCTAAAATTCAACGTAAGTACGATTCCGCATTGACACCAGCATGAATGAAGGTTGATAATATGCCGCCACCACCTCCTCCTCCTCTACTACTCTCCTTTATCCTTATTTTTCTTTTTCTTATCCCCTCGAGAGGTCGCCGGTTGTGTTGGACGCTCCCATTGGGTCTGCTCCGTGACCTCATTGAAGAAGTATTCCTCGCCATCGTCGGTAGTGTATCGAGTCCAACCAGAAGGAAGCGAATCGTTTGGCATGATGTATCCTAGGTTCAACAGCGTAAGATACAAACTAGGTCGATTTAAGGCCCATCATAACTCGACCACATTAGAGTAGCAGTAGAATTGTAACAAGGAACGTTCGAGGTAATTTACGTAAGGCTAGAAACAGCACCAACAATCGAAGGGACAATCCGGTGTATCTGATAGAAAAATAGCAAAATCACGGTGCCTTCGAAAGGAGCCTGTAATCGGAAGTATCTTCAATCGAGCAAGTGCGCACGATCAAATCAACTTCTGGCGTAATGTGTTAATATCCGCTACTCGCCGTTCGATCGTTGGAGAAAACTTATTAGGGAACCCCTAGGATGCGAGGATTAAGAAAGAGAA
>NW_003200720.1:313012-318563 GCF_000006405.1 Perkinsus marinus ATCC 50983
CTTCTTTCCGCCCTTCCGAATGTCTTTATTCTTAACTTCTTTTCCTGGGAAAAAGCTACACTCGGTGGAATGCAGCGTCCTCACCTTTCGTTGTTGTATTAGACTTCGATACTGCCGCTGCCATAAGAAGAATCCTAAGTTCAACCCTGCAAGATACAAAATAGGTCCAACCCTAAGCATTGAACTCCAACACAACTCCTATTATCTCGAAACTCATCCCTAGACACTTACATCATCTTCTGTTGAATCCATCCCGGCAACCACTGATCATTCGGATTACCTCCTTCTCGATCCATTTTGTCTAAGTCGATCGGGACACCCCAAATACGACAATACATCGACAACCCCTTCCCACAGGCCCGGCTCACTCTACTCCACCACTCGGTAGGGTCTGGCTCCTCACCAAAGGTACCATCTTGTTCGTAACTCCTCAAGACTCCTTTCAAGAGATCCCACCCGAAGGTCTCTATAATATCGACATACATAGTGAGACCAACCCAAGGGCTCCACTGATCTAGGGCGTCAGTGATTGGCCGACGATTATGCGCAGCGGAATAAATCGCCCCTCCACCTCCTTCCGACTGAATCCTCTCTGTGATGAACTTCTCAGCCTTCTCATGTCCTTCCCGAACGTTTTCCATATCCCGAGTCGGAATTTTTCGCCCAATTATCGTAATCATGCTGTACATACTGAACAGATTGACAGTAACTTCCCCACACGCCTTATAAGTCCATCTACGTCGCTGGAAATGATGACCAAGTTCATGGAACAAACCCCAGTCTCCCTCCAAGAGCAGCTTGCCCCCCTGCCTCGCACCGCGAAGATTTCCTTCTCCCCACACCGCACAGGCATCTTCTGCTGTCGGATTCTCATGAGCCATTATTGGATATCCACTATGCATCCAACCAGCTGAAATTCTAACATCAAAAACGAATCTAAAACGCTCCTCCCCACAAACAGGTCGACAAGCGAGATCACAGTGGCTCCGAATAACCCTATCCCAAAAGGCGGCAATTGTATCCGCCCAACCATCACGAGGACTGCCTCCACTCGAGGGAAGGGCATGAGGAAGAAGGAGATGCATTGGGAGCGATAAGATAACGTGCTTGGCTTGGATCTCTCCCCAAGGTGGATACGCTTCTCCCGCACGCGGAAGATTTTTAAGATTCTCCACTGGATGGCCACCAAGCATCCACACTCCATTAGACCACCACAGCGTCGGTACACCTCCTTGCACGCGTGCACACACCATGAGTATTGAATCAACGTTGAGGTTGATGCCCTGCGCCTTAGAGGGCTCCACACCATTCTCGCGTATCCTCTCCAAATACACTAGACCTCCAAAAACAGATACCAACTCGACCTCGAGATTCCTTCCAGAAAGGATATCTTTGCTCACAGCAGAGATTCTGGGCCATCTCTTCCAACTATCATGTTTGGTATTATCATCCTTATGGCAACCAATACGAACTCGAAAACCAAAATCATCTGTAAGTACCTCTTCCATAGAAAGAGGACTACCCTCACCCTTGACGGCCCCTTGAGCATTACCAGCTCGAATCAGGGATTCCAACCTAACCCTTATAGGTTCACCAGGCCTCGCATAGACCCCTGTGCTGATCCAAGGATCGAAGCTCCTCCCTGTCACTGAGGAATGAGGTGTATCTTTAGCAATGGCCTCGAAGGTGATCTTCACTTCTTCCCCATTGATGATCCCTTGAGATCTACTCAGTGCATCTTGACCCATTGGAGGGCAGACCCCGGGGAAGTCTTTACCAGCGAGGGCAAGGACGTCGTTAAAACTGATGTCCCCTGGAATCCTTTGGGGTGCGAACTCTAAGAAAGTTGCAACTAGCTGCATTAAGCTTGTCTTCTTGGCACCATCGCCTTTCCTCCATCTCCCCGAAGAGGCATCCGTCAACAACTGACGTATCTTTGATGTATCTTCTCGGGTGAGATGCAATCTCTTGTTCACAGCTTGCAACACAATATCACCCATCCTAGTGGGCTTACCAGGAACCACACATACCTTCATCAGAGGTATCAATGTGTGGAAGGAATCTTGGCTCACTTCGCTAAGCATGGTCACACTCCGCTCACACGTTAGAGGTCGCTGACCTGGAAGATACTCCGACTCAAAACATATCCCAGCTTGGAGGGCAAGCTCTTGCATGGGATGCTCAACAATAGTGTGACCTCTGTTGAGACACTCCCAACCCCAACCGTTGACACCGATAAGGAGACCCACACCTTGGTCGCGTATGAGAGAGAGGATCCGATTAGCCTCTTGGGGAGTCGTTGGATTGTGGAGCGAGAGGTCGTTAGTTCGATACGAGATGACATCATAATCATCCCGCGATATAACAGTACTATGGTCTTCATAATACCGAACCAACACGCCCTTCTTAGACCGAGCCACCCACCTCCTGGCCCGCTGCATTACCTCAGCGGCGACCTTGGACTCCTCATTATCGGGGGCATTATCATACGCTAGGGGAATGTACCTATACGGAAGGTCTATTGAATGGATACTTAGCGATGAATATCTAAAGTGAGACCGAAGATATCATCATAATATCTAAGAAAAATTGCTAAAGCCAACCAACAACGATACTATAAGCCTCAGCCAAGACTGATCTACAGTAGGGGCAACGATGGGGTCAGGTCTGTGATGTAGTACACTAGATACGTATGATTCCATAATCATGATATGCTCGAAGGGTAGGAAAGTACGGCAAGAGAATCCTCGGAGAATACCCAGAGCATGACTCCTCACAATATTACCCTTCGTGACCGACAGCAACGATGCGACCTTTGCCCAGAGTGGCGCAGGCCAAGAGACACTGAGGTTCCGGTCCAGGGGTCGAGATAATGCAACGAGATGTGTCCGAGAAAACAGATAACTGAATTATCCATGTCTTGCGCAGATCGAAGAAAAGGTACTTACTGTCGCAGGCGTCCCAATGACTTGGAATTTACTCAAGTCAAGATGGTCGGTGAGGTCCCTGAGGACGGTATCGAGAGGACTGGAGTGCCTATCCCCTCCCGACGAATCCACCATTGTCACATGGACTGAATTGGCGTAGTCCCCAGTAGGGAGGTTATTGAAAGGATCGAAATGTGATGACATATTAAGCAAAATAATAACAACTGCGAGCCGAAACTGGGAGTATAAACTACAGCTCTGAGACACAATGCGATAATGATCATGGCAGCTGAAGAGAGGTCTATCATGGCAACGCATCGTTCGATTGTGCGCCATGTTGCACAAAGATTCAGCATTCGATGTGCGCAATTTGCAGGATGGGAAGAGCGCATCTTAGAACGAAGGTAACCAGAAACGAGATCTCAGATTTCATTCTGCAATAATAAGAGACACTCCTGTGTCCCGGAAGGAAGCACGATGTTGCTTGCCAAAACCTAACACTGAGAATCTCACACTGCGACACCTGGATCGGAAACCACTTTTGGGGGGGCGACTCTGCCCATTGAGAGGCACTCTTCTGCCGAGGTTTCAGTTTTAAACAGAGCTCCGTTAGCAGAGCGCCCTCAGTTATTGAGAGCCGCTCCCCCAGGGACCACCGCGAGGAGGTGGAGTTGATTCGGTCCCCATAAGTTTTTTCTTGTTTTTTGGTTATTTTTTAAGCGGCGACCTTTTCAGAACTTGGAGAAGTCGAGCTTCTTCTTCACCGACTGACATGTTGCTCGACGATGAAGGATCGCGATCTCCCATTCCCCCCATGGAGGGAATGGCGGAAGCCAGCCTTTTGGCATGCCATCGCGTTGCCTCTTAAGGAGGCGAACCCCATTAAAGCCGAGGTATGGGAAGTCCACTTCCTCGACAGCCTTGCCCCTGCACGCCGGGCGCGGGGTGTCAACTTTCTTGAAAGTCATCATAGCTTTGTTAACTCAACTTACCACCTCCCGATTGGCAAATCGATTAAGGGCGCGTTCTGAGAGGGATTCTCTCGTCAGATGAAACGGTGTGGGGCGTGCGCGGATGCCAGACCCAAGTTCAAGATGTCTTCCGGCGTGACAAGCTCCACAAACCGTGTCGGGCGCTCTCTCAGACATGTGCAGGGCGCCCTCATGCAGCACCTAGATTCTCGCAGAGCCCTTCTTTAGCTGCCTCACATTGTCCAGGTGATGCAGCTGTATATCGTTTCCCAGTATCTGTTAGCATACACAATCCTTCTGCACAATCGGGGAATCATGGAGGTCATTGATTAAATCCATTGATCAATGGCCTCCATGGGAAATCTCATGTCCCGAGTTCTCCGGTTACGAAATGCTCTGTGTTCACACTAGATAGTTAGGCCATGTCAGCACGTTGGAAAAAATCAAGGAGTTCATATTCATCACTGATATCTTCTTTGGGGGAAGCTTCCTCGGATTTGGAACGATCACAACTGCGTCATCAATGGTAAACTACCACTGGTAACTTGTCCAAGTTCAACTGTAAGTTGAGTGGTGGTTTACCAAATGATCCCCACCACTCGAGCTCCTATGGGGCGAGTCTTTCCGTATCCGAGATTGATAAGACATAATAGCACCACCCCTGCTACTACTGAGGTGAGCTACCTATGGATGGATATGTTATGTAACTCTCTCTGTTACAATAGAATACTGGCATAACACTGTAGGTTGGTGTAACTGATGCTGAGCGTTGGGAGCTGCATTCGTCCAAGTCGTGGATGGAATCTCCCATCGCTCTCACTAAGCTTATATGGAGGACGGCGATGCGGGGGGTTCGAGATGAACGACTCTGGGCTAAATTTAGTAGGATACTCGATCATTGACGTGTATGAATGAGTATTGGCTCTCGTTATCTTGGGAAGTATTTTTCAAGCCCCGTTACTACGGAGATCACCACAATTTCGTGTGACGTATATGCCGCCTGAGCAGCTATCTATTCGGTCGGGTATTGATTACTACATATCATGATGTAATCTCACACAGGAGTGGTAGATATATCATCACTGTTTGTTGTCTTCTATTTTGAATCACATTGGAAAAGTCCTCGACTTGAATTCACTTTGCCTCGTCATTGATAGCAACTCCAATAATATGAACATCCTTGCGTGTTGGGAATTTCCCACGAAAGATGCTGTTATATATCAGGCAAACGAACTGTCCTCATGTCGGTGCATATGAGCCATCGTGAACTCACTACATGCCTCCTAGGATTCGCTAAGATACGCTATAGGGATCCGAAAGTGAGACATTGTCCTCCATCCGACCTCAGAAAATATCTTTCATATAGTTACTGCAATCGATGAGTCCGGTGATATTGAAGAATATACCAGAATTCGACACTCTAGAATTGGCCCTTCTCCTGGGTGCTTATCGGAGGCTCGAGTATCGGAGAATCGATCAAATCGAACTCCTCTTGAATGAGGTATTAGTTTATCTCCAAGTCTTTCCGATTAGCATTATTAACTGATAATGTGAAAGATGCGCAAACTGCGCTAGAGTCTTTCCGAAACCGACTCGATCTTGAGTGGTTTTGTACTTATATAAGCAATGATGATTATGTAAGAGGTTTCTCAC
>NW_003200720.1:318663-334163 GCF_000006405.1 Perkinsus marinus ATCC 50983
GTCGCGGTTTCCAAGTAAATTATATCCATTGAATACTAAAGGGTTCTAACCTTCGATCGAATCCGTCATGCGCCCCGAAATTAATCCCCTCAGTTGTGCCTTCCGGACCGAATACCGACGTGGACGTCCCTAACCATTGCATTGTCCTGTAATGCAGCAGGAGTGTTTAGCATTTATCATGCACCTTTCTGGAATGCTGTGGGGAGGGAGATTGAGAGAGCTACGGTAGCAGGGAGATGAAGGAGGGAACTCAGTGTAAACACAATTCTCGGGAATTTCCCGTTTTTGAGTTGTTTTTGAGGAAAAATGATATTTGAGACGATTTCATCTTCACAAAGTGGATGTTGTAAAAATTTCTTTGAATGTACTTTGTTTATAATTTTTTCCCATCGTGTTCCCGTCGAAGTTTCATTGCCATAGTTCTTTTCTCGTTTTGCAAACGGGTTGCAACATAATGGAGGACCTGGGATTCGAACCAGGGAAGATGTCATTATTTCAGAACCCTCAACTTCGATGGGGCTCGGAGCCCTTTCTAGTGGGTTTAGTTCTCCACGGCATGGCAAAGGTGTGCATTTGGACATACTTTGTATCTTGTTACAGTCGAACCACAGATTCTCTTTTTAGGTTGATCTACGACATAGTGGTTCATTGAAGATTCTTTCACGTGCGTTCACTCATCATTGCAGAAGATACGCTGATGTCCAACGACAGGAGGTAAGGAAGATATTCCTCAAGTCGTTCGGGTCCATTGTAGAGGAGCGATTGTTACACTTATGCGTATCTTGGATGACTCCGAGTTCGCCGCGAATTCATTTGATACATTTCTTCATGCGATGTATGCGTATATATTTCAAGATTGACTCACGCGCGAATTTGCAATAGAGCCGTTGTTCGTGAGTTGTTGATCATAGGTAGTTTGCTGCATTGATTGGAACTTCGTTGTAGATTAATATTTACATGTCGAATGGAACAGTAGGCGAAGTACTTTATTATTTCACCTTTACAATATTGATCCATATTGAGACTCAAATTCGTTAGATTCAACTTGGGAATTGTTGATCGCAATGGACAATTACGGTATCGGAAAACTGAAGCACTTGAAGTTCGCTTTGAATTTCTTAGAAATGCTGCTGCTGCTGCCGTGTTCATGTTACAGCGTTGATTATATACGTGCTGTTGTATTTCTATGTTTTATCATACCATCATTAACTGAATTCGTTGCAGACTCTAGCAGTGAGCCTGAATGCCTTGGCCCGATTGGACTGGAGGTCTCGGAAAATGCGTCTATATGCTGAGCAAGCGGTAGCAGCTCGATTGAAGACAGCATTGCAGATGGATAACGGTGTGTGCATGCGTGCTAATTATGATACCACACCTTTCGTAACTCAGTGGCAGATCGCACGAAAGGAAGGGATAATGATACGTTCGATATGCAGTCGTTGTCGTTGTTGGCTCAGAGGTAGTAGAATCGGGATACGCGAAATCACAAGTTAGATGTGGTGAAGCTGATAGATTCTTCTACACGGGAATCATAGTTGTATTAAATGATTGCTGATAAATTACCATTTATTATTCGTACTCAATTCTCGATGGGAATATGAGAGTCGTTGACTGGGTGTGTTCTGTCTATTGTCAGTCTAATATCCCTGGCTGATGAGCTTCCACCCACGGCCCTCCTTCGGGATCTCTTCGCACTAGCGAGCACCTCCCCTATGGGATCTATGGCTAGGAGGCTGATCGCTAAGGAAGGTGAGGAGTGGTATGGGAAATGACAAATAATTGGTATAGAAGAGTATCAATATTGGAGTAGCTCGTTCCTGGAAATTCATTTCTAGTAGGGGGGTTGCTCTCCTCGTATTGAAGTCGGTTGTTGTTTTGTATGGCGAAGGTCGCGGGTTCGATCCCGGGTGGAGGGCATTTTGGTGTATTTAGTTGGTGGTAATCAAGTTCCTGCCGGACAACTTGCTCAACTACGAGTTTTCAAAAACGCATGCCAAATTATGAAGTATTGCAAATCCAGTGCCGTTGAGGGAATGTAAGAGAGCAAGTGGATGCAAGATTTATCTATCTCATCCTCAGGTTCAACGATTCTGAATTTGGGGAATCTATTCGGGTTTTTTTCGAAGCGGCAATGGCAAACACGAAAGCACCGACTAAACGGATACGACCAAGATGGGCGAACGAAATGTAATTCTATTTCGCGGCGTGGTTCATAAAGCTGATAATTCATTTGAGTGAAATCTTTCCGGGATAGTTTTGTGGCGCAGTGACGGTGACTGTGATCAGTTACTGGCTGTTGAAGGATCATATGAAGGTCCGAGTAAAGAGTCGGTCGTTGGTGGACAACGAGTGTATGGATATTTTGATGCTTGCCGATCCTAGAGGGGTTGAGCCTGCGGAAATCGATAACACATCTGGGCGAGTCGGTAAACATAAAGCCAACAGACAGGAAGTGGTCGTGGAGTGTTTGGGGCCTTACGCGTAATTTAGCGTTGAGGAAATGCTAGATTGGGCTAGATATGTTGATAGATAGGTTTTACGCGGATAGTACGAGAAGGACATCGGTGTCGAAACTTCATCAGCGGTTGTTGGAGCTCCAAGGGTAGGACTGAGGTTGATTATGGTTAGATGCAGAGTAGGTCCGGTTTGTGATGATCCTCGCAGGTATGTGGTAATGGTGATACCCTATTATGAATGGCGAGAGTTAAAGTCACTCGATGACAAGTTGTTGTATTTATACAGTTTGGGTAGGAAAGTATATAAACGGATAAAAGAAAAAGATGAGCTTAGCCGACGGGAAGCAGCGAAAGGCACAGTCGTAAGCTTCAATACAGGTGCGTTGAGGAAATACAAGTGGTGGTATGATTGCAAGGACTCACTCTTCAGCGGATGTGCAAGCTGCAGTGCCTGAGGATGACTGGTGGTCATCGGATTCGGATTGTTGTGATGAAGGAGTATATTCATCAACGGGGTTGATACGGAATGCTGAAGGAGTTCACAAGTGAATCGTTGAGGAAATGCAAGATTGAGTAAGATTGCAAGATTTCAGGTTGTCTCCGTTGATGGTGGAGGGTGATCCGAGATCGTCAGCGGCTGTCTTATCGGAGTTGACAGCAGATTTGATGGAGGATTATCATCATCATCAAGATGAGGAAGCTTGATGGGATCAGAAAGAGCATCTTAGGTTGATACATGCAACACGTAAATCTTATCGTTTCTGAATTCATTCATATGTGTTTCGGGTATGCTCGCGAGGTTGGGTTGTATTAGCTGTTCAATGGTAAAGTGTGAGTAGCGCTCGCCCTGGTAATTGATTTGAACAATTGTAGATTGCTTGCATGAGTTGGGGAGCGGTGTATTCGGATGTTAACCATCGATGGGAGGCTACATGGGAGGCCTCGATGAGCTCTGATGATGAATCTTGGGAAGAATGGGAGGAGGAAGAGGAGACTGATGATGAAGAGGAGGATGATGATAATAGAAATGTAGGGTGTGGGAATCGATCCGGGGACCTTTCGATGAGGATCTCATCGAGTAGTCCATGAGCTGATATAGTCAGCAGTTGGTTGTCGAGTGAATCGAACCTGGGTTATCTGATAGGTAATGTTGCGGCCCCCTCGTCGGGCTATACCTCCTGAGCGTTGGATGAGGGGGAGGATGATGATGCCGCCGCCGCCATCGCCGCCGCCGGGACGTCCACAATCGGTGCCGTCTAGTAGCGACGACGATGATAGTGACTATGGTAATAGCTGAGGTGTATTTTGGAGCTCATCGGTGACTATGAGTTTTGTGGCGCAGTAACGTTTGGTTGCATGTTAGGTGTAGAGGAGCGGTGGGGCTCTCCTCGTGGGTGGTATTCGTCTGGTTGGAATAATAATCCGCAGTGGAGTCGAGGTGGGATACCCCAACCCTGCTGCTCATCGCGATCATGGTGGTGCTCTCCCAGCTTTAATTCGATACATTCCTCGTGAACCTGATTTTCACTAAACCTGCGGGAAGTCCTTGGAAAATTCAATATTGGCCATCACATACACTATTTTTTGATAGTAAAGCCAGGTATGTATTTGATAGTTTGTCTCAGCGTCCCCTCCCTCACCATCACGATGGTGGTGCCGCCCTTCCTACACAGAAGATACGACTGATGAGTCTGTACAAGAGGACGAGGAAGAGGAAGAGGACGACGATAGGAGCCCATCGCCACCGAGGCAGCGCAGGAGGATCGTAGTGGCTGAGTTATGTAGTAGTGCTTGGCAGTACTCTCCTACTCTTTAGTATTCTCCACCAAGCCCTCAAGTCCATCATATTAGAGAGTTCAGTCCAGAGTTATGGAGATTGGCAGCTGTTGTTGCTCGGGGTAAAACGTCCCATCCGCGCTCAGTGTTAACGTGTCCTCTCAGGGGATTCTCCACATAGAGAAAGCGATAGAGGATGGAATCCTCAGCCTAGAAACGGGAGGATGCATGAAAGGTAGGTAGTGAAGTGTCGTTGGTGTGGTATGGAAGTCCTGTTAGGTCGCCTTCAATTAGAGATTCTAGTCCTGATATGCCACAACGACAACAGTGGGGTTACGAGAGTGGAGGAAATGTAAGGCGGAACAAGATTGGCAAGATCTCTCACAGCGATCTCGGAGCAGATCTCGGATGACAGTAGCGAGTACGACGATTCATTTTCGGACGATTCATCTTTGGACGACTCACCACGGCAACTCCAAGAGGGTTGGCGTGCCCCTGCCCCTGCCATCCATATTGAGATCAGTAGAGAAGGGTTCCAAAGGATAGGCCCTCATCCTTTACCGCCGAGTCGGTATCCACCATCACCATCACCACCGACCACCACCACGACAACAGCAATAATAGTGGAGTGGCCACCGATGTTACCAGAGATAACTGAGGATAGGATGAAGAGATTATGTGAAGATCGAGGGTAGGAGGATATATCATTACTTGCTGGGATAGGTCCTCGGTTCGGATCCCAGGCTCGGTATTCGGCTTTCGGAAGAATGATTTTGTTCATATATCATATCGTTAGGGAGACGTCGCAAGTAGACTCCTGTATTTTACAACTATATCCATTCAGTCAGCTCTACGCTTCGAAATTTTTCAGGATGATAAAAATCCGGAATGACCAGAATTCCTATGTAAGCTCTGCAATAATGTTTGTAAATTTCCAGGGCTCATGCATTAGTTGGGCAATCCTATTCTGCCGTTGTTTCTAATAGAGACCTATTCGCAATTGATGGTGGGGGTGAATTCCTTTTTGTATCTCTCTATGTCAATTGTACTCGTAATTGTTTTGATCAGTGTGTGTTATATGAACATAGGTTGGACCCCGACACCTTTATGTGCCCTATTACTCGAGCTCCACTGAGATGCCCTGCAGTGGCATGTGATGGGCATACCTATGAGAGAGGTGCGATACATAGATGGCTGGCGAGGAATGATAAATCGCCTGTTACTGGTAGGAAGGTATCTATAGGTTCACCTTGGTAAGATTCATTTCAGGTTCGAGGATGATGACGAGGTTGGTACCCAACGTTTCGTTAAGAACCCTAATGTACTCCCTTTTCTTTGACGACAACAACAACAATAACTGATCGATCTTTACTCACAAGGCGCCGCTTTATCATTAATATTTCTACTCTTATCAGTGTTGTGTTCGATGTGTGACCAAGGACGAGATTCGCTCCGTGAGGGTTATTACCTTATAGCGTAAATACGACCGAGTAAGTACAAACGAATGGGATGGAGGATAGTAAAGGAGAGGGGTAGACTTGTAGTCACAATGACGATTCGCGAGATCTGATTTCCTTTCAGAGGTCAGTTGCTCAATGCAAAATTATCTGGAATAAATACCACACTTCCCGTAACTCATTTGACGTCACCATCGCTCCAGTTTGCATTAACGTTAGTCTTGTTAAAATGAACGAGCGTGATGATACAGATTCGAACACACTCGACGTCAGATTCTCCAACAAATCCTATCCTACTGAGCTGTTATGCTCAGCTATGGAATCTACAATGACCTTCAGCAAGCATTCTATGAGGGACACTGATGGGGCATCTAGGCTGGAAGAGCTGTTCAGTGAGTACTTGCATACTCGTGGGAGATTTGAATCATGATATAAACGATTAGGCGGTCTGAAAGTTCTAAGCTGAATTTTGGATATTGAATATGTATATATTTCCTTCAGATATGTTTGCAGAGGACGGCATGAATCGTGTTAACGGGGATTTAGTCGGGCATCTGCTGAGGTCTATGGGATATTCTCTACCTCAGCGTTGGATTGAGGAGTATGCTCACACCCCTGTCATCAGTTATATATTGCTCACATAACAGATATCTATTGCCGCACAAAGCAGGAGACGATAATGCCGTGACACTGAATGCTGAACAGCTCTCTTCTCTGGTGAGGACGTCGAGGAATGGAAGCCTTCCCTTGAGACATCTACTATATGTATGTAGATGATGAGTTTAGTAGAGGAGGAGGATAAGGAGGTATCCAATAAGGCATGTGTGTCCTCACCACTAGACGTGGGGATGCCAGAAGGGCAATCCTCCTCAATCCACCTACTGTATCGAACCATACGAGAGGTCTCCAACTCCTTAGGTGAGGAGTGTGTACCGCGGAAGAGCCTCTCACTGAGGGGGAGTGTTTGAGTTTCAACACTGCACTGTTATTTAGCCTCGTAGAAAACTCCGTGTGTATACCTTTTACCTAACAAGGAATCGGTCGCGTGCCCCCTTCGAGACGCTCCCTCATATGAGTATAACACATCGCAATTCAGTTCCATCGATAAACAGAAGATATACACAACATTGTCAGGTAAAGGAGATCCATTTTGGGGACATCCGATGGAGCACTTAGTTTGTGAGCGTACAGCCACTTGGGATCCAAGAACGTCCCGAGGGAGTAAGCAACACTTATCAATCCGCCTAGAGGGATGGACCACCAGACCGGTAATTCAGCAATAGCTTTCCCCTGTATTTTCCCAGCTCGTTCTGAGCCGGCCCCGACGCGACAGGAGGTCATCGAGGAGAGAGGCAAGCTGTAAGCTGCGATACTCCCACGCGGCTCGATATGCACAGCATAGGTACACTGTCGCCAAGCGGACTCTAGAGTGGCTCGCAAGTGAGGTAGACAAGACAAATATCATGTTCACGTCCTTGAGGGAGGATCTCAAGCGGAGCCTTTGTAAGAAATGACATCCCCTGGTCATACACTGACGGGACAAGGTATGCATGAACGTATGGTGAATCGAGAGCTACGGACACTTGGAAGCTACTTCGAGGAAAACGTAGAGCAATATCGAACATAATGACGGGATAAGTGTAGTTGGTCAGTTAGACCTAATAGCCGCTCGCCTCGCTTTGAGGGCCGAAATGGAATCTTTGGAAGAAATATATAGCCAGACTAGAGCCAAACAGAAGGGAGATGAAACAGCATTTTTAGAGGATAAGGAAAGTAGGAGGAAGCTGCCGACCTCGAGAAACTCTGTTTGTAGGGCATATAGGATATCTCGAGATGTGTGCTGAACGGAAAAGAGCATGTGAGAAAGTGGCGATCTCCTCGCTAAAGCGTCGACTGAACTGGTATGTTAAAGGATCTTCGAGGATTGTTGTGTTTGATTATCTTAGCTTGAAGAACGAAAGATACGCTCCACAGAGTACTCCAAACTCGTACAGGAGGAAAGGATCAAGGGCCAACTCGAAGGCGATCTTCGATTGGAAGAACACAAACGGCAGGTAAGCACTAGTGTGGATGATCCATTCCTGTTGGGATAGCGGGAACATGTCTCTATCGGAAGGGGTACATGTAACTACAGTCAGCGACATGATAGCGAGGTACCCAAAACTCAAGGGTATTGACTCTATCATGGCCTTATATATTCATATAATGTACCAGGGTGACGATTTCTCCGCAGCTGCTTTGTGACAGCGAACAGAAGCTCGAGAAGATATTGTCGGTTTTGCCTTGCCTTACTCGTTGTTCTAGTTGCTCCTGGGCTTACTACAAGATGTCACTGACTTCATAGAGGATGGTCAATCAGCATGTGTTGATACTGAAGGATTGGTAAGTCGTACAGAGCTCTATGCTTAGCATAGTCGATATTGTATAGGATTCCATTTCTTGATCAGTAGAGCACGTAAGTATTCAGAACCTACTTGAGGAATGAATTCGGATTCGTACATTTCTGGTATCTAAACGCGGACTGAAGTTTCTATTGCGATTTTTATAAGTTGGTTACTTCCTGTCTTGCTAGGTGAGAGGTAAGATACGTTTGATACAGGGTGATCTTCAAGAGCTCGTCGCTCATGGACGGCAAGAACCTCCTTCGCCACTTTCTTGAAATCATGTGTATCGAAGCACTCCCATGATTCTGCCTCTGCTGATGCGATACAAATATGTTATTATTGCGTTACGCCGGTACAACGGGTTGATAATGGAGTTCAACTGGCGGATCAAGTGTTGGGTCCACAAGAACACATCGTAGTCATTGATGATACCTTCATCCTCTAATTGATCCGCCATTCAAGGAGTTCATGAGTCATGAACTCTTTGAATGGCGGAGCAAATCGTCATGAATCATGACGATTGGCAGGCTGTCTCTCGCCTCATTGCCGCGATACATAATGTACCGTGCAAAACTCCGGCTGAATGAATGAGAGCAATGGCCCTCAGCCGGTGGTTGAGGTCCACCTCACATTGAGGCACCACGTACGACGATATCGAAATTGCTGTAGAGGAACCCGAACTGGGGTGGAACACAGGCGTAGGTGCCATTGGTTTCCACCACAGCTGGGGGAATCCTTGCCTTGTATTCGGCACACACAGCGGAAACAGTAGAATTGCACTGATCAATGGTTCTCGTCATACAACCACGGGAATGAACATGTCACGGAATCAATAAACCCGCATGATGCTCATCGAGGAATAAATCGACCACGAAAGCAGTATCAACAAGAGCGAAATATCGTCCCGGCCTGTGGTCTCGTTGGACCTTTTACTGATCGAACTGGCTAAAACAAATTGGATTATCCAATGACATAATTACGTCATGATGAGTTTCACTGCATGTACGAGGTGGAACACATGACTTCAACTCAACTCCAAGATGAACTCAGCAATAGTTCGAAAACTTCGGAAAGTGAAACAAGTAGTCTCAACGGACTCAACTTACTTCCCCTAATAAAGCTGTCTTATAGCTATCGATCAAATGAGCATATCCAGCCTTGGGGATCATCGGACGATCAGCTCGAGCAATCTCACAGAAGAAGTCAACCAGAGAGGACTCCCCAAGTGTAGGATCCATACCATTGGTGAGGATAGCCTTACCAGGATGTGAGGGATCTGTACCGATCACATACACCTTACCGGGTATAACCAAAGGAGTTGACCACTCATAATCAGCTAATAGATGGCTTGTGGACTCACCCCAGCCACCAAATAGATATTCTAAAGAATACATACAAGTTCGACTGATAACATCCCCATCATTGACATAAGACTTCAAGCTTAGATTCCATGGTAAGGAGCCAGATCGTCGCCATCCACGGCTTTGTAGAGTATCAGATAGAACAGGAGGGGGACCAAAGGCTATCGACTCTACCCATACTCGAGGACTCAACTCTGGTGCTATTAATATGCCTGCCACTAGTGCAACACCACCACCTAGGGAGTGACCAGTGATAAGGAGACGTCCATTGCTTGCTCCAGAAGATAGAGCCTTTCTAATGTACGGCATAGCATTCTGGACCACCCACACGGCGCCAGCGTTTATGCCTCTGTGGACACGAAGACTATTCGATCCAGTATCATGATCATTACTATGTACTACATTAACATCATCACAGAGCATATCAGTGATAGCATCAGCCAGTGTAGCAGTACCACGTATGGCGAGAACAACTGTACCATCATTACGAAGGGCAACGATAAAACGAGGCTTCAAAGGATCTGTAACTTCGAACTTCCCCTCAGGTGACATATAAAATATCTTAGTAAGATCAGGACACATTATGAAGATAGAACTTGGCGGTCTCTCATTTTCCGCTAGTTGCTCCTCCTCGAACTCATCCCGAGTCATCTCCCCAGTATTGATAGTATCATAAGCAGCCTCAGCATAAGCAAGAGAGCTCATAGCTGCAGCGACGTCGATGTCCACCACTTTACGGCCGAATTTATTAGAGTCCCAGTTGGGCATGTCTAACGGTCGTGAACGACACATATCGAGAAAATCGGCCATAACCTCTTGTGGTGGTCTTGGCTTATCTGAACCATGTGAAGTGGCTGCTAGCCTACCACAATCAGCAATCCTCCGCCATACTCTTTGGACCATATCGATATTCACCTGAGCTTCTCTTTGACGTTCCTATACAAGGAAATGATGAGAGGGGAGGAGACAATCGAAGCTCAACAATACCTTAGCTCGAGCAGCCTTGTGTCGAGCACTCTCAACAACAGCACGAGCGGTAGCGCCGACTCCCTCCCACTGACTTCTGGCAGCCGCTTTTACTGATCCAGCAGCAAGGCGCGCAGCCTCAGCAGCCCGTCTCGCTGATTCGGCTGCTCGTAACGCTTGATCGACTGTTCCAGAGGCCGTATCGTTGGGGTGAGCAGCACTTTGAGATATCCTACATCGCTTATCTTCAAAACTCCCTCCTGCCTGGCCTCCTGACATTTCCCAAGCCTGGCGGCTAAGCTCAGAAGCCTTATCGGACAACCACTCGCTTTCTGATTGTAATTCGGCTGCGATGTGTTTCAAGTTATCATCAACTGAACTCTCCTTTCCTGATTCATCACAGAAGGTCCTCATCTTACAGACTCTCGACAGGCTTGCTATGGCAGATGCTAAACGAGTGAAGTCGGCCATTGATATGAACTCATTAACTACAAGTTGTTAGCATGCTCCCACCTTACACAGATTCACATACTCCATACCTCCTCTTCGCCAAAGTTGGCTCCCTGAGAGAGCGTAGGAGGATCCTCTATCATTTCACATCTGCTGTATTATTATTCAATACAGGAATCATCACAAGCACTACTGCTACTACGAGATGTATGACCCCTATGAGAGGTTCGTTCTTCTACTCCGCTCTAAGCAGAGCCCAATCGCCGGAACACCTGACTACGCGTCATTGTAAAGTGCGTGGGTAGACTTACGATAATAGTATTGATAATAGTATGATAGTAGTAATCGTATTCGCGAACATGGTCACACAAATAGATCATTCGTTGCATACAGAAGATGTTGAAGGGCAACACGTGTCGTATGCGGTGAATGGATGTTGAGCTGCTACTTCTATCATGGGATTATAGTCCAGGAATACCTATACTCATCGCTGGATGAAAATATGGTCCAACAATCCGTATACATATATTCTTGGGGTCGGCGGAGTCATCAGGATCAACCTATGTTGGATCGTTATTAGGACTGATGCTGGTTATCCTCAATATGTGCTCACTCAGAATACGAGCCACTTGCCAAAGATTGGACAGGTAAATTGTTCGGAGCCATTGTTGTTAGCGGTGGGGGATTGCGTGGTGCCATCCGTATGGGCATTTGAGGTCACCAGATGATTGATTCCAAATTCTTCAATGACCTCGTCGAGAGCTCGTTGGTCCAAATGTCCTATACCGAAAGCTCTGCTACGGCTCCCTCCATCCCAAGGTGACCCATCTCGAATAGCAAACCAACAACTGAACGCCGACATCCCTGTCTGGGATTCCGGAAGTACTCCATGGAGCAGTATAGGATTGGAACGATCTAGCTAAGGCAGCACACCAAGATATCTCTAGCAGAGCATGCCACTAATGATAAGGGAAGTGATCCCAGGTTCAATTCATACCAACGACGATTCTATTGTATTTTCTCTGACAGCAGCAATGATGACCACCAACTAGTGTATCTGATTTCAGTTGTAGGAATAAATGACTTCAACACCATCTAACGAAACACCCACAACCTCAGAGGGATGGAGGAAGCTCGGCAATGAACAGCTCGTAGGACCTCTTCTGCCCCTTCCTCGTAGTAGTAGTAATGGTCATCAGCTATCCCATTTAGGAACGTGGTGCTATACAGGAGGCTGCTGAGAGCTATTCTAATGCTATTGAACTCAAACCTGAGGATAGCATAGCTTGGTAATATCAATGATCCTTCTCATCCAATAGTGACCGCACTCTTGACCTGCTAATGATGATGATCCTTCCCTTTTCATGGGATGCTTAGGTCAAACCGTTCGGCAGCTTATGCTCTGGCTGATAAGTACGAGGAGGCCTTATCGGATGCACAGCAGTGCGTTAAGCTGAGCCCTCAGTGGGCCAAGGCACACTTTCGAGTAGCGAAGGCTTTGGAGGGACTTCACAGGTAATGCCAGGCATCGCTCTGTGGCATGCCCTACTAGAAGCAATAATGTTAGGTTCCAAGACGCTGTCGCAGAGATTGAGGCATGTGAAGGGTCTTGTGAGGTAATCACAAGATGCAGGGCAATGTTTCTTAGGATTTGCTCTGTTAGGATCCTGAGGGGCTCTTGACAGAGGCCTTGGCATCTTGTCGAGACAATTTGAAGAGGCAGCTTCTCTTAGGAAGGTGGAAGGGTAAAGTAACAGAAAAACTTGGTGGATATCAGCAGGTAATGAGAGGACTCGAGCGGGTTCGATTCCCAGACCTTTCCTATCTCAGATAATGGAGTTTTACGATAGTGGTGATATGCGTATTGCTGTGATGGGTAAGGCTCAAGATGCTGCCTATAAGCTTGACACACTGGCTGACCCCATGGTACTTCATATTGACTTAGCGCCTGATCATCCAATGAGGAAGGATGACAACTCTAATGCAGTCTCGTAGCGTTAACTAACGGGAATTTCGTGGCGCGTGACGGGCTGGTGTTATCTTCTTCAGTTATATCGTGCGGTTCCCTGATGAGGATACATTGGACATGTGCTGTCCATATCTAACAAGTGATCTCCCTAAGTCCTTCACTGGTCCTGGCTTTGTAAGGATGGATCGGGTAATATTATGTAGGAGGAGTGCTGGCAGTAACAATAGAGTGGGTTCAGATTAATAAGGGTGAGAAGCTTGACAAGAAGGATGATCAATGGATCGAGGCTCCTGAGTTGGATGAACTCAAAGGCTTGTCTGATCGAGATATAGTAACAAGTGCATGGGCAATCCCGGGTTCGATTCCGGCATGTGTCATTATTATGATTGTAGTGCACGCCCCTCCCCCTTCAGATGCTGAAGTATGTTCGAGAGTTTTGTGAGATTCTGAAGACTGCTGCTAAGGAAGGAGACGATGAATTTCAGGTAATGATTACCCGAAGGGTACCGCTTTCTTTGCCGGCCCAGGGGTTTTCGGGTTCGAGTCCTGCGTGTGTCAATTTCATCATTTGTAGATCCCTGAGGCGAAGGATGAGAAAACACAGGAATCCAATAAGGAGATGTTGAAGATGCTCGCCATCAACGTGAAGGTAGTAGTAGCGGTCTTCCGCTTCGATTATGGAATGTAGACTCTGTCGCATCAGGTGAACGCCTTAGAGCAGAAGTATGGTACTGAAGTAACCCAAGCGGGGTTCTTATTAGCAGCTCAACAAGAGGAGAAGAGATTAGAGGATCGAGAGATGGATCGAGCTGTTATGGAGTTGAGACTTAGAATGCTGCAAACGGGTATAATCAACGAGGACTACCTTAAGGAGGCTAGAGAGACCCTTAATAACCCCGACTTGGTAGTAGCAGCAGTAGCAGCATTCTCTATTGTTGGTTTAGGTCACCCCACCACAGGTCGATGAGGCGGCCCCGACGGTCGTCGACACCAAGGCTTCTCCATCGACGGCTCGGGCTCGATTACAGAGGAAGTTGGACGAACGAAAAGCCAATAGTGTCGGTAGTAAGGAGGTTGAGGAGAAGAGCTCAGTAGAGGGTAGTGCTGGAGGGAAGAACAAGAGGAAGAGACGTAGGATGATGATGAATATAGGTATACTTTACTACAACTGGGCCTCATCAGATAATAGGCATGGCAAGAAGAAGTCTACGACGCCACCGGCGGTAGAGGCTACTACTACACCAACAGCACCAGCAGTAGAGGCAACTACTACACCAACACCAGCAGCAGTAGAGGCTACTACTACACCAACACCAGCAGCAGTAGAGGCAACTACTACACCAACACCAGCAGCAGTAGGGGCTACTACTACACCAACACCAGCAGCAGTAGAGGCTACTACTACACCAACACCAGCAGCAGTAGAGGCTACTACTACACCAACACCAGCAGCAGTAGGGGCTACTACTACACCAACACCAGCAGCAGTAGAGGCAACTACTACACCAACAGCACCGGCGGTAGAGGCTACTACTACACCAACAACACCAGCAGTAGAGGCCACTACTACACCAACACCAGCAGCAGTAGAGGCAACTACTACACCAACAGCACCAGCAGTAGAGGCTACTACTACACCAACAGCAGCAGCAGTAGAGGCCACTACTACACCAACTGCAGCAGTAGAGGCTACTACTACACCAACACCAGCAGTAGAGGCTACTACTACACCAACAGCAGCAGCAGCAGAGGCCACTACTACACCAACTGCAGCAGTAGAGGCTACTACTACACCAACACCAGCAGTAGAGGCTACTACTACACCAACGCCAGCAGCAGTAGAGGCCACTACTACACCAACGACACCAGCAGCAGTAGAGGCCACTACTACACCAACAGCACCAGCAGCAACAGTAGAGGCCTCTAAAACACCAATAGTAGAAGGCGATGAGGTGGAGTCAGAAGGAGATGTAATTGTTGGGAAGCCATCTTCGTCCCCTTCGACGGTTGATGATGTTATCATTGAGGTTGCTGCTGAATTGGGTGAGCAGACTGGTAGCGGCGGCGGACTCCAACGTGTACAGGAAGAGAAGTTTGATGGTATTCAAAAGAAGGTGTACTGTCGTCAAGATGAGGTCACACAAGAAGTGGAGACCCCATCTACTGAAGAGACCAAGATGGTAGAGGTTGCGGAAATTGAAGTAACTCCACGTGGTACGGAGGAGGTACGACTATCCTCCTTCTCGGAGGTAGACATACCAAAGCTAGACGAGGCACTTGAGGAGGAGAAGGAGATGGCTTTGGACCAGCAACCTACTCGGGAAGAAGGTACTCAATTTACGGTAATAGATGAGACCTCCTCAGGAATGGTCCCCAGACATTCTGTGGAGGACTTCGAATCCCGTCGACTTAGTAACGGTGTTCCTGTTACCCCCACTATGATCAGTGCTGAGGCCACTACTCCTGTACAGGAGGAAGCAGTTGAGGTTAACTCCTCTCACCTGCCTATACACCTGCCTGTAGAGGTGCCCGTTACACCAACACTCCACAGTGGTGACATTGATGTGAGCTCAGAGACATCATCAGAATTCAGTGTAGATCCAGCAACAGCTGTTGGTGTTCCTCTTACTCCTACTGAGAAGGTATCAGGGAAAGTCCTATCCAAGGCGCCTACATCTAGA
>NW_003200720.1:334263-347454 GCF_000006405.1 Perkinsus marinus ATCC 50983
CACTAGTCCTATACAAAGAAGTACACTATATTGAGGACGAGTAAGTTACTCATAGGATTCTTATCGACAGTGTCTTCCTGTCAAAACTCGACATTGCATTCGAGTGAATGGATATGTGTAGCCCAATCACGGTTGGGCTATGCTCCCTATTACGACATAGTCAACTTGACGACAGTATCATAGTATATTACAATTCCGCTACGAGTGTCTTTCGTACGAGGAGTGGGAGGGGATGGTAGGGATAATTTCGTCATGTGCTTGGATTGGACCTGCATGGGCCAAGGTGATCGTAGCAGATCCTCAGCAGTGAGGCTGTGCCCTTCTTATAGAGACTATACGAGGTGAATATTGTCAAGTTGGGTGGTGGTCGGTACACCACCCAGGCATGTGCTGAGTAGCCTAGTTAGACATCTTTGGTCGAACTGCTCAGGAATAGGTATGCGTGATGGGTGATAAGTCCCGAGCTTGTCAACATTATGGTAATCGTGTAATATTATCAAGTTGTATTACTCTGTTGCATGAGTGATATTTTGGAGTAGTCTATCTTCCGACTGTCCACTCACTCTTTGATGTGTAATACAAGTGAACGTATTAGAGTGCAGCTAGCTGGGTTCTTGTGTTCTACTACTGCATTTCCTCCTGTCCGTGTTTTCATTTCTTACCACCAGCACCTTGTTGATGGACAGCAGCATAGTAGAGGAGAGGGTCCAATTCATGGCTCCGTCGGGCGATCATCTACTTAGTGGTATTCTAATGAGACCATCAAGAGCATGCAACTCAGTGGTCATAGTCTGTCATGGCCTCTTCTGCGATAAGGACCATCGTGAGAACTCCTACATACTGAACATATCAATCCTCCTTAACAGCCCTGGTGTCATCAATCGCTGAGGCCTTCGTCACTCAACTTGGTGTGTGTTCCTTTCGATTCGACTTTTCTGCCAATGGGGAGTCCCCTGGGGAGTGGGACGGTGCGGACTATTATCAAGAGGTGAGCTCGTTAGGGTTTTACGCTTCATCGAGGATAAAGGGAGTTGGCTCATGTAGATGAAGCGTGTCCATACTAATAGTGATTATGTGTAGCATTGCCTACCCTTGTAAGTATCCTCTCAACAGGTCCTCGAGGTGGATGCTGCTGTCCTTATGCTCCAACAGGGCAAGGGCTTGAAAACCATCTGTGTCCTTGGCCACTCTAAAGGTAGCCACACATATATCATCTTGGGGAATCCTACGCTTGCCGTTTATCTCGACACTTACTGGCCTGTTGATCGATAATTACGCCCATTAACAGGTGTACACGTCCCACGGGTTATGTGTATTACTCCCCTTAGGTGGTACAGTTGTTAATATGTACGCTGGAGCCCTTGATGTTGTCACACAAGTGCCAATGGTCGTATC
The DNA here is from genome assembly GCF_000006405.1 of Perkinsus marinus ATCC 50983. Lineage (NCBI taxonomy): Eukaryota > Perkinsozoa > Perkinsida > Perkinsidae > Perkinsus > Perkinsus marinus. The sequence goes on from NW_003200720.1 coordinate 335,659, forward strand.
ACTCAGCGCTCGATTCGATCTCTCTGTTCGACCTGAGGATCGCTTTTCGCCTAGTGAGGTGATATGCATTATGACTCATTGAGGATGCTCCCTCTGTGGAGAGGCTTGGTTGTTTGTTGCAGATGAAGTCATTGGAGGAGGTTGGGTATTGTGATATAGTTAAGACCACTCCTAATGGGGAAAGGGTATATCGATGGTGGAAGGAATCATTACAGAAGATATCAGCAATTAATATGAGGTCAATAGTTGAGAGCTCTGCGACGAAAAAGGAGGACATGTTGATGATGTTCATTCATGCTGTTGATGATAAGACAGTGAGTACGTCATCATCATCATTATCAACTGAGATAGCCTCAATGCCTTGTACTTTTAACATGAATTATCAACTCCGCCGACAAGATCATCTTTTATGTGCGTATGGGAAGATCATTATGATGATTATGATTTCCGTAAGGTACCAGTATCAGACCTCACCATGTTCGCCGATACATATGATAGAGTTGCCTCTGGAGAGGGAAAAAGATGTATCAAAATGCAGCTGCCAGCAGGAGGACATTCTTTCAAGTGGGTTCGATTCCGGCATATGGTATTTATCTACTACGTAGGTACAATGAGGAACGGCAGCAGTTTCTTGTACCTCTTTTCGAGGCCCTTCGTAGCAAGCATCTCGTTTAGATTTTAATCAGACAGCCTGATAAGGCCTAAGGATGTAATGGAATAGGTGTCGCTCCATTATCACGCATGGTCAATCACTATTGCTGCTCGGGTGCTTGTGGTTTTATCATTTTGGTTTCCTTCCTGCATCTGTCAGTTCATTCTTACCTGTACACTTGCCTACTACCGCGTTGGTAAAATCCCTATAGGGGTTCATGTTGTTGTGCCCGGGTTTGATTCCTCGTAGGGGCTTTCCTCCATGGCCCTGCTATTACTGAGAAGATGTAAATATGTTAGTCATTGCTGCCGACGCCACTTGAGTGCGTTCACGTATGTATCATATGATGGGGAGGCAGGAGGGACCACGAAAAGGCCCCACAAAGGTCCATCTTGGCATATCCTACGCGACTCACTTTATATCAGGTTTTAGTAACGCGACAACACTCGCATTTGAGAGCATTGATCCTTTCCGTAGAGATTGGACGAAGAAGTAATTAGGTATTAGGTTGGACTCCCAGGAGTGTCATTTCTTTAGAGCCAAGACTAAGAAGGATCGCGCTGTACGGGATAAGAGAGCTCGAACTCGAATGTAGGTCAATCCCTGTCGTACACATTATTGGGATTTCGGAGAGCCGGTGTAGTTGATCGATGACGCTCGTCCCTTCTTGCATGATTTAATAGTTCATTATCATCAACAGTTACGGTACTAAAGGCCATATACAGGGTTATGGTGATGATGAACCATTCGATTGGTGAAGGCGAAGCGAAGCGCTGCATGTATACGTATTATGCTGTTTCCGGCTATCAGTGGTTTGTGGTTTGTGAAAGATGGTGGCATGTACGGTTGAGATAGATTGTTTAAGACAGGACGAGAGCATGTATATGGAGTGACCATCTCTGTTTTCACCCGCAATCCTTTGTTTTTTTGGGTGGACTTGCAAGCTATTTTACCTTCAGTTAAGGATTCCCACCTAAATAACTCACCTAACTGCTCACATTAGGATTCTGCGAGTGGTGTTTTTTTTTATCAAGTTGACTCCCAAATAATATTGATAATGATCGATTTTGAGTTTAGCTATTCTTTTGTTTTTTGTTCACGGTGGAACCCGAACTGTTATCCAAGTGGAGGCTACCATCAAAGGCAGAATTAGTCCATAACTGCTGTCTCGAGAGCACCTAAGGCCATCGGAGTCGGTTTCACCGAAACCGTCGTTATGCGACGTTCATGCACTTTTCTTGCAATCTTACTGACAGTTCAGATATTTACTGATCGATTCAGTCAGAGCCATTGCATAACTTCCGTGGAAAAATGCCAAATTACCGTCTGCCTTGCAATACTGCTAGGTCCGTACATTGTCGAGTTTTATTTCTTTCGTGAATCTAGACAGTAGTATGCGATAAAAAATATAGCAAACGTGATAGGTGTTATTCAACCGAGCAAGGATTGTCAGGGGATGTTCATAGTGTAGAATTCCCCAACGTTGTGATGAAGTGTTGTCTAATAGTGGTATGTGTATGTATAGCATCAATCCCACCCAGGTCGCTGACGATATAAACAGTAATACGTGATGTTGCCGAATTTGTCATTGTTAGGGAATAGAGCTATTGCTCGGCGGTGAGGGGCTCACGAGTGTGCCTAACGACGTTTGTTCATCCAGCAATAGATCGCGCCGTGACTGCTGCTCCATTATCATTATCCTCGACGATGCGAAATGTCGGGAGTATGGTATGATAGTTCGGTTATTCCTGACTCGCTTATCATAATGGGGTGCTTCTCGTCAAAGCCAGAAGAGACTAATGAAGCAACTATCAGCAAGGAGGGGGAAACCACTGCTGTAGAGGCTTCTGCTGCTGCTGTTAGTACTGTCCCATATGAGAACGCAGGAATAGACATCGATAACACTGATCCCAAGTTATTACCTTCAGCCCAGTGCGTACAGATGCCCGCTGCTGAGTTGCTTGAGGCTACCGCCATGAAGTCACCTGAGCCAGTAGCAGTCGAGGAGAAGACGGTCGTTGATCCAAAGGTGCTCCCATCAGCTCAGACTATAGCCCAGCCAGTAGGCTTCGTTCTTGAGGTCATCATTCTACTCTTAATTCTATGTCCTATATGTCATAATCAGGCACAGGAAAAGGAGGCCGCTGCCCAACAGGTTACTGCTGCTACTACGTCCAAGTAGTATCTCAGACTATTACATGGCATATTACTGTTGCTGTTGATAATTTGGAAGACGGCGTTATGTGCTCTCGAATGGTATGCATATCTGTGTTGTTTTTTACTATACTCACCTTTATGCTCAGGTGGTCGTCGTCATCGCCTTATTGATTTCCCTCATGGGCACATTACTACAAGTACACTACGATAATGCTGAGTAGTATCCTAAACGCTCAATAACACCACAAGAGGCGGCTATTGCACTCTTAATGGTACTATTATCTACACCAAGTGGACATCACTTATCATCAATCTTTTCTTCCAACAGCAAAAGTTTGCTGTTCTACTACCATTATATGCTACTCCATTATACTACAATCCATTCAGTGGTCGTCATCTGTGCTTAATAGTATCCCTCCTGTCGTGGCATACTCTATGTCTACTATTGTATTCATATCAGCAACTAGTTTATCTCCTATCGCCACGATCATCGTCGGTGTCTTAGCATTGCTGAGATCCTCTCTCAGTAGAGGTACTCGAAGCTCCTTAAGACGTCATTGTTTAGAGTTAACACACACACACGGGCTTGTCGTCTCTGTGAGATGTGTATCTGAGGTATAATACAAGAGCAGTTCTTTGAGCATCATAAGTCTCTATCTACTAGTATGTTGTGTCTATCAACTCTGTCAATTCTACTATTAAAGTCTTCAACAACAGCATCATGGATCAACAACAACAGGAGCTTATATGGGATACTCTAATACGAGTACATCTCCCTCCTCACCTGTCAACATCTTTTAGATGGTTTCAGGACTATTCCAAAGTAATCACCAACACTCGCATTCCTACTACCACTGGTGCAGTCTTTATTGGCTCCAAGGGTAGTGGTAAAACATCGTTGATTCATAGGTATCAGCTCAAAGAGGTAGTCTCTCTCGCTGAGCCATCAAGTGCAGGTTCTCTAAATTCAGTACAAGCGACCATCGAACAGTACTGCCAGATGTAGAACCTACCCCAAACGGCATGGAGTGCCTTCACCAGGTTTTGAACCAAAGACCTTCTCGTTCATAGATACTTCAACGTCCGACGACAGCTTTCTACTGTACAAGACGGTGGTGCCACCGTGGTGAGCTCGTCTCATTGAGATAGATATCGTCTAGAGTCTTCTCTTGAATTCCTCTGTTACAGGCACATCTCTTCGATGCTGGATCTGGTGACACGGCATGGGAGTTGTTTGAACCTGTAGGATCCATCATAGTACAGTCAAGTGAATGATGATCATGATGACAGGTCAGCAAACGATGGCTCACCAACGCTGTAGTGGTAGTTGTGGTAGACTTGTCAAAGCCTACTAGCATCTATTCTGAATTAATGTCAGGTCTCCGAGGGGTGAGAAGGGGTAGTTCTTGTGGTTGGATAAGCTTTATCATTCCTATAGGCTCACCTTATTACGTCCAAGGCTGTAGTACCACGGATAGTGGTGGCAGCTACCAAGCATGATCGTCTATCTGATATAATGGATCCAGACCATGTCCGAAAGCTTCTTGATGCTCTTAGGTAGCATACCCCTACCACCATCACTCATCATTGAGCCATCATCACTTGTATCAGATGTATATGCAATGATCATCAATCATCATTGATATCCCTTTCACTACGTGGTGGGAGTGATGGAGGAATCAAAGCCTTCACTTCATTCCTTCGAGCCAATCTATTCCAATCCACCAACTCAACCGCTACAATACCTCTCATGCCTAAACTCTTATCAAACTGTGGTGACTACAGCAAACCCTTGGTATGTTGATAAGACCTAATGACTGTGACCACCTCATTTAGGCGATATCATTCGGCACAGATGATTTGGATGCAATTGAAGAGCCTCATGGAGGCTGGGAGGTCATCATCATCATATTCATCGATTAACTAGGAAATGAGGCTTTTCACCCATTTAGGTTTATCTCTCTAAAATTTTTCCCCATACCAAATGTCCTCCTCCCAGCGAAGTTGAGCGTGCCTTGGATGGGGGTCTAGAACCTCGTATAGCCGCTATCGTTGAGAGAGAGAAAGCACAACTCATTGGTAAAAGCAAATTGCCATCATGATGATCACTTCACATGTACTAGCGATGTGTTGTATTAATAGTCCCTACACTGACAATACCCATTAACATTGTAGACGTAGGACCGGAATTAATCAATTGGTCAAGCCGAGTCATCAACACTGTTGTTGAACCCCGTCAACAACTGCGTCTCACATATTATGTTGGTGTGAGGGACATGTAGCTATCCAGCAGTATCCAAAATATAGCTACTACCAGTAAAGTGCTCCTTCGAGGCGTCTATAAGGGTACAATCAGCAGTAGAGGCGACCATCAGGCTACTACAATCGACTCTTGCAACATGTACTTGATAAGATTGCACAGCTTTGTCGGGCGCGCGCTTTTTACATTCCTAGCCGTCTTTAGCCAGTATGTATCTGGTGAGGATCTTGTATGTGTAGTACTGTCGATGATGTTAGATTTGTTGTTGTTCTAATCGCTGTAGGTTATAATGTCTATTGGGGTCTCTATTGCTGCTGGGGTGTTGAAGTTTCTGGACATCCTAGTATGGATCATAATAGGAGGTCCTATTCGAAGACTTAACTTCAAGAAGCCTGAGGATGAGGATAATTCCGAGGTTGTTGGTGAGGAGGTAGTAGTAGTACTCATATACACCTTAGTCTCTATAGTATCCTCTCTTAGAATGGTGATCCAATTCGAGTAATGACTGGTAAGAAGGACTTCAAGCCTGTATGCTTCTGGGCCCCTGGTGCTGAGACCTGTCTTGATTTGGTATATTCCAATGTAGAGAATCAACCAGACTTCCCTGCTCTTGGTGTACGAGAGTTCCTTGGTTATAAGGATGTTGGTGAGAGGTTCCCTGTTAAAATGTTTGGCAAGACTAATTGGACTACCTTCTCCCAGCTAGGATCCAATCTTAGAGCCATGGGTGCATATCTAAGGAGTATTGGTAATCATGCTCAACCTCATACTGGTAATACTGATGATTGTCAAGGAGCATGCTCAGTCATTATGTTTGAGGATACTTGTGATGCTTGGATCACCACTGCTATGGGTGCATGGAGCCAGGATATGTTCATATCAACAGTATATGGTACTCTAGGTCCTGATGCTGTAGCACAGTCTATTCAAGAGAGTTCTGCTACTACTATCTTTTGTAATAGGAAGAACGTTGGTAAGCTTATCGCTAAGAAGGATGATATGCCAACGTTGAAACATATCATCTATACCAATTGGAATATAGATCCTAAGGACTGCAAGGAGAATCTTACAGGTTTTCAGGATTCTGGAATATCTGTTATTGAATATTATGATGCTCTTAAGATTGGTAATGGTATTGTTGATAAGTATCCTATGAATAAGTGTATAGAAGACTCAGTTGCTGTAGTTATGTATACTAGTGGTACTACTGGTAGACCTAAGGGTGTGGTCATGCCTCATAAATCAATACGTTTTACTATTGCAACCGTTATACCTCTAGTTATTGACTACTTCCCCGAGCATTTTACTCATCTGGCTTATCTACCATTAGCCCATATATATGAGCTCGCCGTTCATGTTGGTGTGCTCTCTATGGGAGGTCATATTGGTTATGCTGATCCTCATACTATTACTAGAGCTGGTGCCCGACCTACTGGTGCTTTGGAAGAGTTTAAACCTCATCTTATTATGGGTGTACCTAAGATCTTTGAGGTTATTATGAAGGGTGCTAAGGCAAAGTTTGCCAACTTACCACAATGGAAGAGGGAGATCGCTGCAGCAGCACTTGAGTAAGTAGTTTTAACAGTACAATCTTCATCACCACTTCATCATTGTATCAGTTACAAATACCAAGCCATGACTAGTGGTCGTAGTACCCCATTGTTCGATCTCATCCTATTCAATAAGATCAAGGCAGCGTTTGGTGGCAACGTGTCAGTTGTCTTATCAGGAGGTGGTGCCCTTTCAGCCGAAGTTCAGAGATTCTGTCTAAGTGTATTCTCATGCCCTGTTATCCAGGGTTATGGGCTTACTGAGACCTGTGCTGGTGGATGTATATCCCTTATGGAAGATACTAGGGGTTCTAACGTTGGACCACCGGTAAGTTGATAATCGGGCGTTATATGCTGTTATTATTATGAGTATTTCAGGAACCTGGTATTGAGGTAATGCTCCGTTCTTGTATTGATGATGATGGTGAACCTGAGGTCCTCGATAAGGCTGGTCTACCTTATCTTAGCAAGGATACTATGGATGCTGAAGGTTCCCCATGCTTAGGTCGTGGTGAGGTTATGATTCGTGGACCTAGTGCCAGTAAGTGCTATTATAAGCTACCTGAACTAACAGTTAAGTCTTATCTTCCTAATGGATGGTTTAAGACTGGTGATGTTGGTGAATGGTTACCTGATGGAACTCTACGTATCATTGATCGTGTTAAGAACCTAGTTAAACTGAAGGGTGGTGAGTATATTGCCTTAGAGAATATGGAAAGTATCTATGGTGGCTCGGAATATGTTAATGCTCTTGCTGGTGGAGTTATGGTATTTGGTGATTGTACTATGGATCGTCCTGTTGCCCTTGTTCAAGTTAATATTAAACGTCTTGAGAAGTGGGCTACCGATAATGGTATCGAATATAAGGATGCTGATGATTTATTATCTAACTCTGCAGCTAATAAAGAGGTTCTCAGAGATATGACAGATATTCATAAGAAGAGTAACCTATCACCATTAGAGAAGATAGTTGCCGTTACTCTTATGTGTGATCCGTGGACTTCTGATAATAAGTGTATGACTGCTACTCAAAAGATCTCTCGTAGTGGTATATGCAATCGTCATACAGAAGTATTGGAAGAATTGAAGAAGTTTGGTCGTCGGTGATAATGGCATGTAACCAACAACATACTACTATTGCTATAGATACCACTACTACTATCACTTTCGTCGTTTGATTTTTGCCTTGATCAGGCAGTAGATCGTATCGTTGTTGACTATCCCTGTAGTAGGATATTTGGCTGTAATACTGTTTAGCATCCATCTACATACTAGCCAACAACAACAACAGCTGCCTTAGTGTCTTGCTTTACTACTACAACTACTACCAACGATAGTGTAGCTCTTCACCATTACTTTTCCTACTATCACCATAAGGTATTGATAGAATAAAACGAAGGTTCTACTACCCTTCCAGCCTCGTGTTGATAACAGTGGTGATCTTGGTGGTGGTGGTGGTGGTGGTGGTGGTGAGCCTCGGTAAAGGATGACATAGTTGGTAGGGAGAAGGAAGGATCATTGCTGGAACCTGGGGAGAACACTCTTGATACTGAGTATAAATCCTACATCCCACCAACTGTCAATAAGGTTATATCATGGAGGCCTGAGCGGGTGATGAGCCATCAACAAGTGTTAGATAAGTCCAGTGATGATCATCATACGCTCTGTCAAAGCATTATCATACACTACATGTTGGTAGCCTGATGATAATATGTCCATATGTGTATGCGTGCAGGTCACTCGGGACATTACGTATTGTCTAAACTCTGTAGTTTAGATTCACACATAGTATTATTACGGTGTAGGAGTGATGCTGCTAACATCAAAGGATCCCTAGCCCCACTCTAGCAATACTAGTAATAATCGATGACGACACTACGTCGTCATCGTAATACCTCATCATCATATAACATTATGGTTTACCATATCTAGTACGAATATACCCTCAACTCCCTAAGGTCACCTACTACTACTACTATCAGAATAGTACCTTTCCTACACATCCATTGCTATTAATAACCTCTACCGTGTTGAGTGGAGTAAATGATGTTTCTGGGATATGATTACCTCCTAGAGACCATCCTCCTACTCCTCCTCTATCACCCTATCCTCCTTAAGTGGTTTACGACCAGCGCACAATAAGGCTAGTGGGTTATTCAGTGTACATGTGAGTCCTTATTATGCGGCCCAATCAGGAAGTCCGAGTAGTATACCTTCACCCTATCACAGTTTAATTTTTTGTTCACCGTCGTTGTTGTGGTCGATGGTCAGCTATCTCCACCTTTACCGTTTTGCTACCAACTATGAATTAGGAGCAGTAGGTAATAAGTCTATTCCTCAATAGAGTTCCTTGTCATCATCATCATCATTATACTCTCTCAGTTATCGCAGTATCAAGTGCTGTCATCCATGGGGTTGCTTTCCCTTTATTTGCTTACGTCTTTGGTGATGCTCTGAGTACGTCCTCATCTATAGTTTTTGTTCATGTGTTGTTATGTAGATGATCTTGGTGAAGGTGGTGATGATGTAGTTGCCTCGGTATCTAAAAGATGCCTCTATATGGTAAGCCTTCTCTTGCTTTATCGTTCATAATATTATTATATCAGGTTTATATTGGTATTGGGTCATGGGCATTATCATGGTCTTGGCATAGTATATTTACTGCTACTGCATCCTTTCAAGCTACTAGGTTGAAGATACGCTACTTTGAAGCTGGTAATGCTGTCCATAATCATCAGTAACAGCAGCAGCATATTACACCGCTTTAGTCCTCTGTCAAGACATTGCATGGTTCGATGCAATAAGTCCAGCCGAACTACCTACTAGAATGACGGAGGATGTTGCTAAGGTGGTGGTGGTTATGTATGACCTGTAGGCAGCATATTACCTATATTGTATTATTAGGTACAGCGAGCATTGGGGTTTAGAGTAGGCCTCTTTATTATGAATGCCTCGATGGGTGTTGCTGGTCTGACTGTTGGTTTCCTAAGAGGTTGGCAAGTAAGGAGTAGTATGAGGATGATGGCAGCAGCAAACCCTTACATCCGTCCTTACTATAGGTATGCCTCGTTATGTTAGCTGCCATGCCTATTATTATAATATCAACCTCTATTTTGGGTATTGTACTCTCTAGAGCATCTAAGATATCTCAATCATCCTATGCCAAGGCTGGGGCGTATGCAGAAGAGGTAATATACTTGTATTAGCATGCAGGACTTATCATCGACGACTATAGGCACTTAGCTCCATACGAACGGTAACAGCATTTGGTGGACAGCAAAGGGAAATCGAGAGGTATAGCAGTGCTCTCGAGGATGCTAGGAAAGGTATGGCAGGCTTATCCTCCATGATCATCATACTCTACTTTGATATACTAGGTGGGACTAGATCTGGCCTTTACACGGGTATATCCCTTGGCCTTATTATGGGTTCTACTTATGCTACATATGCTCTTACAATATGGTAAACAACAACATCATCATCATCATCATTCCTGTTCTCATTGACTAATAAGCTCTATCCTCCTCCTCCTCTTCCTCTTCCTTCTTGTTATCAGGTATGGTGGTACACTAGTCCGCAATGGTACTATTAATACCTTTACAGGATTACCTTATACAGGGGGAGATATACTATCTGTATTCTTCTCGGTGTTGATGGGTATAAGTGTACTTGTTCCCAGCTTCAAGTATCTTCTTCTCCTTTTCTCAGCAACCTTTGGTGTAGGCCAAGCCATGCCACCAATACAGACCTTCCAGATTGGTAAGGCCTCAGCTAGCGAGATTTATAGAGTTATAGATGAGGAGAAACCTCTCATCGAATCACCTATTACTCCTACCACCAGCAACAGCAGCAACAGCGCTACTCTAGTAGCATCGTCATCATCATCGAAGCTGTCAACAACTACAGGGGTGTTCAGTACATTGGCTTTTCATGATGTATGCTTTACATACCCTACTCGTCCTGAGGTCCAGGTAGTTCACAATTGGCATACACATCTCCTCCAGCATCTCCTCCAGCATCATCTCCCATTATATAGGTTCTTACCAACGTTTCTTTTCATATTACTACTGGAATGAAGGTCGCATTTGTAGGGGAAAGTGGCTCAGGGAAGAGTACTACTTCTACTACCATGATTATTATGTACCACTCTTCTTCACTCATCTTACGCTCTTATAGGCACTGTTATGGCCCTTCTAGAGCGGTTTTACGATCCTGTAAGTGGTAGAGTAGAGATTAATGGTATAGACTACCGTGAATATGGAGTAGGAGGAGAACCTATAGCCATACGGTCCTTCTTCGGGTCATACTTGTTGTTACTGTTATGAATAATCGTATTTTGCTGCTGCTATTCCCAGATACGTTGGCCAAGAGCCCGTACTCTTCGCAACTTCTATAAGAAATAATCTTACCTATGGTCTTGGTTATACTCCTTCAGAGAATCAAATAAAGGAAGCCTGTCAGAGAGCTAATGTAGGTGTCTCGGTTTGAACCTCGTCTTCTGAGATCGTTCGGTTTTAGGTGCATACATTCATATCCTCTCTACCAAATGGATATGATACTTATTGTGGTACATCTAGTGGAGGAGGTGGGCAAATCTCTGGTGGTCAGAAGCAAAGGGTTGCCATTGCTCGAGCATTGTTGAGGAATCCTCAGGTAGTAATAATGACTAGGTTCTTCTTCTTCTTGTCAGTATCGGTATTATTACAGATACTCTTACTTGATGAAGCAACGTCAGCCCTTGATAACGAGAGTGAAAAGATGGTCCAATCTACTATAGACAAGTATTACCTCCTATCTATTCTATCTGCACTACTCTATTCATCATCATCATCATTCAGCCTCCAAAGAACGACTCGGCTTACTACTATCTCGATTGCTCATCGGCTATCTACTGTTCGTAATTCTGATATAATATTTGTTATGCAGAGTGGAGTACTGGTTGAAGCTGGCAAGCATGTAGACCTTATAAGTGAGTTTCTTGTTCATCAATCTACCCCTCCTCCTCCTCCTCCTCCTCATCATCATCATCAGCTTGAGTATCTCAGGTCGTCGTCCTCATGGGGTCTATTATGCCTTAGTATCGGCGCAAGAAGCCGCTCATGTGGTGAATACTGCTGATATCATGCCCTCCGGACGTCCAAGGTAAGGGAGAGCTATGGTCCTTATGGAGGATCGTT
>NW_003200720.1:347554-348236 GCF_000006405.1 Perkinsus marinus ATCC 50983
CCTAAGTATGATGTCTACACTGAGCAACAGATTTATATTGTTGTACAGGTTGATATTGCTGGATGAGGCGACTTCAGCATTGGACTCGGCATCTGAAGCCATCGTACAGAAGGCGATTGATAATCTCACTCTATCATCGAGTCGGGGTGACAAACCAACTACTGTGGTTATTGCTCATCGACTTTCAACTATTCGAAAGGCTGACATAATTATTGTTATTTCTGAAGGCCGAGTTGTTGAAAGCGGCACTCATGATGAACTTATCTCTCGAAAGGGTGTATATTATGACCTGTACGAGAAGGGCCAGCAGTAGCTGATAGTTAGTAGCTATCATCTTCAACTCCTTCACGAGCAGTTCGACGCTCCACTTTCAGTCTTTTAATCCTGTTACATCGACACTCCTGTCTTTTGTTATGAGTTGAAGGGTTACAAACCATGGAAGGGAAGTGCTCTTAGGGAGGGTATACTGGCGAACACTTTATTCTTCTTCCAGTACAATAGAAACCCAAAACACATCATCTGTTAGTATTGGCGAATGCTTTGACCATCCCAGATACTAGTCGAATCTCTGCAATCATTGCAATGTGTGAACGGATGGTCGGTGTAGAGAATCCACATCATACAATACCCTATGTCTTAATGTACATACTCAATATAGATGGGCAGCATAACGTTTTTTTTC
>NW_003200720.1:348336-351128 GCF_000006405.1 Perkinsus marinus ATCC 50983
CTAAGCCAACTCACAGTCAGGCACGATAGGCGAGTCAAAGAGATTCTTGCGTCATTGACGGCCACCATAATAACCAGAAGGTGCGAACATGATTGTTCAGCCACGGATGACCAAAGTCGCGACTGAAACCGGAATAATCGTACGGGTCGCAGACTTGGTGCATTCAGGCATCGTATTTCGGGTTAGATCTCCGAGTTCAAGTGAGTCATTCGAGCTCTGGCCACTATGGCAGCAGACACCAGCTGCTGCTGAGGAGCTCGAGAACCACTCGGAAATACTCGCCGGTTTCATGTTTCCCAATGTTGAGTATTCCCGGTGGTGACATGATTTTTGTGCAAGTTCAATCGGAGGCCCCCTACGACAGCTCGAAGAACTGAGGAAGGGGGGCACGATTGGACGGTCAAAAATCAGCACAAACCGGGCGCGCGCGATATTCGCAAAAGCACGCAAACACATAGCTAATGGAGTCGTTTCAGATGGAACCACTCCTCCGTGTAACGGGGCGAGCATTCATTATGCTCAGCGCGGCCTCACAGCCGCGCTTGAACCGCAGAAGCGGTTCAGAATGTGGGCCGTAGCCCCATTCTCAAAAGGGCCTTAGCCCTTGGGCTTCTCTTTTCAAAACCCAGCCCTCCCACCCGGGATCAATCACTTGGCCCGCCTACCTAAGCCAACTCACAGTCAGGCACGATAGGCGAGTCAAAGAGATTCTTGCGTCATTGACGTCACCATAATAACCCGAAGGTGCGAACATGATTGTTCAGCCACGGATGACCAAAGTCGCGACTGAAACCGGAATAATCGTACGGGTCGCAGACTTGGTGTAAAATAGATTCAGACGACTTGAATGATCAATCCTCGTTTTGTCCTCTGCATCTCCGTAAAGCTCGTTACGGCGCCGTAATTTTACGGTACGGAGCTTGAGCCGTAACGTAATTCTGCCCATCTATAATACTCAAGAGTGAGAGGACTCGACTACACAGTAGCATATCTTCCAACACTTCATACCAGCAATAAAGTTTTTGAGAGCATTTGTCACTGTGAAAAGCAACACGTATCCATTTTGGTCAACAGCGGTACATAACACATGCATTAAAGATCGAATCTATACTGGCTTCACGTAGCTGACCTTTCTACTTCTGTATCCAAACTTAATGAGTATCGCCGCCACAATGCCAAATAGCACTCCCACAATGATGAGAATAATACCGAGGATACTGAATAAACCAACGGATTTCTGAATTTTCTTAGCTGCATCAATCTGAAATGGCCAGGCTTCAGCATGCTTATCAACCCAAAAGAGAGGGAGTAGGGCTTCCTGTGAGAGATCTCCATCTGAGGTATTCGCCAGGGAAGTAAAGCGAGAATTAAACTGAAGCTTCTGTGTACCATACATAATTGTACCGGTAATAGGCTCCGACCATATCTCACTAATGAAGTCACGTTCACCTTGACATGTCTCGTCAATGCTACATTCCTTCACTATAATCCTACCATCACCTGGATAGTAGTTATCTTTAATGGAGCTCATCTTGCCTGTATCGGCGAAGTGTGGGAGTGATGCATATATTGGTAATTTGATCATAGTAGGATCAGGTGAGAAATGGTATCCCAAATCAGCGGTAACATAAGGAGATTTACAATCGATACCAGGGCTGTAAAGGGGGCTCTCACCGTTACAGTTCTCTGCTCGGAAGGTAACATCACGTAAACGCCAGCGGTCAACCTTGAGACCGTGCCAATCCATATTGATGACTGTATTCTCGAAGGTAGCATGATTAAAAACATCCGTTACGAATAAGGTAACCTGAGCACCCTCCTTATGATAAGCATCATCCTCCTTCCCATTCAATGTACCCGGTATGTAACGGGTATCATATCCATCAGCCAAGGTTGGGTCACATCCGAACTTCCCCGCCTCACATGTACGATTGGCTAGGAAGCTTTCTTGAGCCATACAATCCTTATCGAATGTACATGCATAAGATTTACCATCATACATACGATAATAAAAGAGGCCCTTTCTACCGTATTTACTCGATACATATTGTTCTGTATAGCCTGTCGTACTACTACCAGCACTACCAAGGGTTATTGGAGTTGAAGTGGCTTTATCAAAGAAGTAATTGCCTTTATACCCTAATAGCTGAGCAATGGTCATGTTGATAAATCTAGGATAGTAATCATAATCAGAATCATATTCTGAGCTGTTAGGATCTGTAACAGGCCAGATAGAATGACGTAAAGGATCATAATTAGATAGAGCATATGATCCAGCGTAACCAATATGAGAAAGGAATACAGCATTTTCGGCTGGTGTAAGCTGTGATTGTAATGTGAATAGACTTATTGTTGCCTGTGGTTGTTGGGTAAAGTCCGTATCGTATATAAACCTCCATATAGCCTCCTTCCCATCTGATGATAGCAAATCATCAATAGCCTCCTTCTTAACGCGTTGTTCGTCTACACTCTCATCATATATGCAACTATGAGTATCTCGATTATGAGAGGCGACACATCCAAAGGTATAAGCCATAAGTTCACTACCCATCTCGGTAGGTGGTAATGTAGCTTCTAGTATATCAGCATTGGGGAAGGATGATGATATTAAGTAGGGTACGAGGGCCCTTAGGGATAGTTCACCAGTTAGACCAGCAGATGGACCCAACAAGAGTGAGAGGGAAGAATGGAAGTACTGCATTTTGGCTGCATTCTCAGAGGTGGTGAATTGTGTAAGGATTGTTGTCTTTAGTGATGATGATGATGTTATTGGTATAGCATCTATAGTAGCC
>NW_003200720.1:351228-352202 GCF_000006405.1 Perkinsus marinus ATCC 50983
ATACGAAGTTTGGTACGATAATCTTCTGTGACATCCTATCATCAACATAAGCATCATCACCATCATTAGCAGGGATGAATGTATTAACCTCAGTCCATCTCGCTACACCTTCATCATTCCATATATCAATATCATTAGGGTATTGTTGGATATTCTCATAAGTACTAGCAAGATGTATGGGCTCTAACTCCTCTAGTATAGGTTTATGGACCCCACGTAGTATATCCTTTGGATTGAGTATTGTATATGGATAGAACGTATAAGGCATACCATAACGACACATATCAGGCTTAATACAGGAATCATCATCTTCATTATTACACCATCCACTCCATATCTCAATAGCCTTGATATCAGGTTTATTATTGGATAAGCATACTTCTCTAGCAGTAGTAGAATTCATTAACCAAGCTTGATAGGTTAGACCAGGACATGTTAGATCCCCTAGAAGGAGATTAGAACATGATGATGATGATGATGATGACCCAGCATTATTATTATTATTATCACCCACATCATAGGTATTATCTATATATCTCATCTTATCAATACCATCAATAAGAGTAGTATAGATGTATATCCTTATTAGTATACCAATGATTATTAATATGATACTTAATGCACCACATATCCCTCCACATATGAACAACTGTCTTGGTTTACTACCAATACACTGTAGCATATTGATGATAATAACTGGCCTGTTAATGATAGTGTTCCCTATTCATAATAACAACAAAACAACAATATAGTTATAATAGTAGTAATGATAAGGAAGCTGATGCTAACTATTATAACTAGTTCTGCTACTAACGAGAGTATCCAAGTCAACCTCTACCTACTGGACCTGCAGTACTACCACTACTACCAGTAGCAGTACCGCCACTGAGTAGCATATACCTGACAAGTAGTAGGAGTAGTATGGTAGTAGTCATTCTTCTTACGAGTTGCCCTCCTTCTTCTGTACTCTCTCT
>NW_003200720.1:352302-354753 GCF_000006405.1 Perkinsus marinus ATCC 50983
TCCTTCTCCTCCTATACCCCTCCTAGCAGTTCCTCCTTTTAGCATCCTCCTACGCGACTCTCGATATCTACATCACTAATATTACTACCAAATAGTGATAGTAATAGTGAATACGCTCGTTGAGCTGCAAACTCCTCATCCTTCTCAGCCTGCTTCAACTCTACTGGTGTTTGTATAGATGCACAGAATTCGCTAGCTCTACTCATTCTACCAACATCACCTACATCATCATCACTAATATGTCGCTAGTATACCAATTAATATTACCATTATTATCCCTACTAACCCTATCCCTATCTGTATCAACCTCCTCCTGCTTTTCTAGAGCATCATTATCATCATCACCATCATCAGCTCCCATATTCTCATCCTTTACCTATCCTCTCAATATTGATGAGTACTAGTAGTGTTGTCGTATTACTACTACATCATTAGTATCCATATGGTCATGTACATAGGATGCACCAGTATCCAAGTCGATAACATTATTACCAGCAATACCACCACCATCATCATCCTGATCCCTACTACCACTACTACTCTCTATTGGTTCCTCCTTCACTAGTGAGCGTGCTTTAACCTATTGAGCAGATATACTCCAATAACAAGCCTATACAGCCATCCAGTAGGATAGAACAGACACTCTTACTAGATTACTAACATCCTACTACTACTACTACTACTCATACTGCTCTTGTTGTTGTTGTTGTTGCTACTCACCTTTTGCTCCACCATCCTCTGCCTCTCTAACTGTCGATATAACTCTTGATCCTCCTCACCATCCTGTAGATCATCATCATTATTATCCATAGTTCTCTTAGGAGGAGGTATCCTATAAGATGAACATAATAGTGTTTGAGGAGTGATAAGTCGGCAAGTACACTATATCATCATCACCATCACCACTGGCACTGACACTGGCACTGGCCTCCTCTTTATTATTATTACGACGACGACGTAGTCTAGCACCCTTCCTAGCCTAATACACAGGATTATAGTGATAGTTACTGTATGAGTAATACCTCCTTATTCCTCCTCTTCAAGAATTTAGCAGCCTCATTAGTGTTCATAATATCAGATTGTATACGTATAATATTACCACCAGCAACTAGTTGATAATACAATACCACTACAAAGGAGTACTATTGTATGATATTTATTACCAGATTGCATCATAGATCGTCTCTTGTTCTCCTCCATTATTTCCTTTAATCTACCCTCTACATCCTGTGTTAACTCTGCTGTAATGTTCTGTTCTAGCCCATCATTACTAAGAGCTAGAGTAAACCCTCTACGTCTAGCATCTACTGCTGCCCTCTCCTCTACTGTTGTATACCTATCATAGTACCAAAAGCAGCAACAGCAGCAGCAGAGGTATGATTATAGTAGTAGTAGTTATTACTTATCTAATATATTATCACCAGATAGATCATCATTACCCTCCTCCTCTTCATCCCAGTGTAGTGTAGGATCCCATGCATCTAGTATTACTATTATTATAGAGTATATGAATACTATCATTACTCCTATGTTTTTCCTTCCTCCATAAATCATCCTTTTCCCTCTGTGCTAACCCTTGTGGCCCCCCTGCCTCCTCTAATACCTATTACCACATGTAAATAGGTATATACTCCCTTAGTGTACTACAACTTCATCATAATCATCATCATCCTCTTCTTCTTCATCGGTACCACATGCCAATATAGGCTTATCCCTCATGGTTAATATAGTCTCACCTATCAAGTATGTACTTATATTAATACTAGTATTTTCTACTACTACTACCTTCCCTTAGATCCTCAATATTATGTGCCACTTTTAGACGTACTTCACCACCTCTTCCTTCTTCTTCTTCTTGTTGTTTACTTTTCTCCTCCTCAATACCACGCTGTCTCTTGTTCCTTACACTCATCCCTTCTCCTCTAACTGCCTGGTATGATGATGATGATGATGCACCAGCAGCAGCAGTAGTAGACGAGACCTTATGTCTATCTAATAATAATTTATCATCTTGGTAGGAGGATATACATCATCATAATCAACTATTATTATTACTTCGTTCCACCCAATCTGCCGCTGACTCCTCTTCCTCCTCTTTCTCCTTGTCACCTAATGTATTACCAGTGATTAGCTCTTCATGCATCTATATTGATAATAATGAAAAGGGGCAATGTAGAGAATGATAATACCCTTTTATCACGCCTTTTCCTTATAGCATCCTTAGCATTGTATACTTCTCCCTCTTCTTCTTCTACTAATAATCTAGGATTATCCGAACTCCCTTCAGGTGCCTATCATCATTATGATACTACTATATGACCGTCATGATGATGATGATGTTATGGTTCGTATTACATCATCCTGGCTGGTAAGAGTGAGCTTCTTTAAGCCTAAGCTCTCCCTTAGTTTATTACTCTCCTCCACAGTCATACTAACCTCCTTAGTAACGCC
>NW_003200720.1:354853-361436 GCF_000006405.1 Perkinsus marinus ATCC 50983
GAATTAACAACACCATAGTCGTTGCTAGGTCTAGTAGTATACCATCCCCTTAAGTAGATCAGAGCTTCCTCTGATACTGATAATTATTCTAGGCTCTAGTATATCCACCCAGTAGTATGTAATGATGAATATACTATTGATATGCTTTCATAAAATTACCTAGTGACCATAATTACATCACTCATCGAAGGTATTAGAAGAGGATGAGGAGGTTTATGATCTACATGGTATTCTACTATTATGACCATGCAAAGGCTCAATACAGTTTAGCTTCCCTTACTAGCCTTTCGGTAGTACTCATCATCATCATCATGCGTAACGGTTAGTATCTACTATGCCTATCTATGGAAACGGGTGATCGCCATGGAAATGTTGATTAATACTCATTTAGAAAAGCGCACGCCGCGCCCGCCGCCGCGTCCGCCGCCGCGGGCACCGTCGTCGCCTAGAGGTTGGTGTATATGTCTTCCTGAGGTTGCTTCTCGAGATACACTGTAACGGTGCACCAATATCTACGCTGGAATAAGGCCGCTGACCTTCTTCTTATCCAGGATAAGACCATTGACCTTCTTCTTATCCAGGATAAGACCATTGACCTTCTTCTTATCCAGGATAAGGCCATCGACCTTCTTCTTATCCAGGATAAGACCATTGACCTTCTTCTTATCCAGGATAAGACCATTGACCTTCTTCTTATCCAGGATAAGACCATTGACCTTCTTCTTATCCAGGATAAGGCCATTGACCTTCTTCTTATCCAGGATAAGACCATTGACCTTCTTCTTATCCAGGATAAGACCATTGACCTTCTTCTTATCCAGGATAAGGCCACTGACCTTCTTCTTATCCAGGATAAGACCATTGACCTTCTTATCCAGGATAAGGCCACTGACCTTCTTCTTATCCAGGATAAGGCCATCGACCTTCTTATCCAGGATAAGACCATTGACCTTCTTATCCAGGATAAGGCCATTGACCTTCTTCTTATCCAGGATAAGGCCATTGACCTTCTTCTTATCCAGGATAAGACCATTGACCTTCTTCTTATCCAGGATAAGACCATTGACCTTCTTATCCAGGATAAGGCCACTGACCTTCTTCTTATCCAGGATAAGACCATTGACCTTCTTCTTATCCAGGATAGGACACTAACCTGGATCTTGGCGATATCCAAGATCTTGATCACGTACATAGGAACTTGCACTATGCTGCCCGACATTCTCCGTCAAGAATTATACATGTAATATCCCTATGGGGTAAAACCACATAGAATTGGATTGGTTCCTCTCTTCCTCTAAGTTACCTGCCGCCGTCCACTCGGTTACTGGATCAACCCATTCACCAGCGACTTTGATGAACACGAGAATTACTACTCCAAGGAAGAGTTGTCCACAAGCACTCATAATAGATTAGAGCATGATAAATGAGGTTATTGAGGATGACCTCTTATTAAAGTTTATAAACCTGATACACCTCTATCAGAGACTGATCATCATCATCCTGGGCCGTTGACCGGGCGAGGGTATGTGTGCATGCGAAATATTTCCTCACAACCACGAGCACGGCGACATTCATCTCGAGTAGCGCTATGGTGGTACTCTAGTGATTATAATGGTGTAGCATGAACCCTACAGGGCAGGAGATATTACTCTACTTATAACACACAACACTCATTGTAGTAATCATCGAGGAAACTTATCATCTTCATACATTAATAAGTCTGTTATTGATAATAAGTGTATGAATAAGGATTAATGATCTAAGCTAGCTGACCACAATCGGCGATAACAACAGGAGCCGAAGTCTTGCCAGAGGACGAACCAACGGCCTCCATCTTCCTAACTACATCCATACCTTCCTTAACCTGATAAAAAGTAATAACTACTAATATACAACAGAGGAGCTTACCTTGCCGAATACAACATGTTTACCATCCAACCAACTGCATTTAACAGTAGTAATAAAGAATTGACTACCATTAGTGTTACGGCCAGCATTAGCCATAGATAGATCACCAGGACCACTATGATGGATCTTAAAGTTCTCATCCTCGAACTTAGCACCATAAATAGATTCACCACCAGTACCATTACCAGCAGTAAAGTCACCACCTTGGCACATAAATTCCTTTATTATCCTATGGAATGAGCTACCCTTATAACATAGAGGCTTTCCAGACCTACCAATACCCTTCTCACCAGTACATAGAGCTCTAAAGTTCTCAGCCGTCTTAGGTACTACATCCGCAAAGAGCTCAAAGGTAATACGTCCAGCAGGAGCACCACCAATGGTAATATCAAAATACACAACGGGATTAGGCATGATTAATGATGATCACAATAACGAAGAAGAAGAAAACATCAATTTAGTTCTCGCTCGCCATCAATCGATCAACATCAACGCAATATAGCTATGATATTATTATATAACAACTGCTTTAGATATATATGTGAATCTAATCATCATGGATGATAGTGATTGTTGCACTTGTGGAGCACTTGAGTATACTGACTATCTTCTTGAATATACTCGTAAAGTTATTGTAGCGTGTAGTTACTGAGGAATAGTAGCAGTGTTGTGGAGAATTATCATGTTGTTGTTGTTGTCATTACTAGTAGCAGATGAGGATGACTTTTCTCTATTAGAAGAGTTGGGGGGCTGTGTATCGAGCCTTGATAGAGGAGTTATCATCCGTGGCTTCTCCTTATGATACTGTATCTATTCACAATGGAACGAACATTAAAGTGGCTAGTGGTGATATATTACAGGTGTATATAATATAGGAGTTGTAGTGGATAATGTGATAAGCTGGTCTATTGCTGAACATAAAGCTCTTATTACGGCGACTGTTATTGATTGTGATGATGTCATACCAATACCAGTTGCTTGAATGATAGTAGTATTAGGACTATGATTATCATAATAATCATGTCCTTTGAGTGCCTATTATGGTAATAATAATTAAGATCATATACAAGTTAACCTACCAATACGGCAATTACTCGATGTTTAATACCGCCTCCCCTACTGCTGCCTTCCTTTCCTCCATTATCAATACTCGAGTATTGTTCCATACTTTGTATTACAACTGCATCATCGGTATGGAAGTATCTACTACAAATATCATCTAGTAGTAGTAGTATTCATAATGACTAATATTACTCTCGACTAAGTGCTACAGTTGATGCTGATATAACATCTTGTCCTTCACCAATACACCTAGTAATACGCCATTTACTACCATACTCAGTGATTCTATCATTAATCCATATCTCTACATGCATCAATGGACAATTATCTTGTACCTTAGATGATAATAAATGACATCACTACACAGTAACATGCTATTTACTACTACCACTGGACTAAGTATACTTCTACTATCGGCATACATTAAACCATCTCTTATTATTGATGATGAATTACTGTACTGTTGTCGAGTTGTCGATAGTGATATTGTTGTTGTTGATGATGATGATGGATATGGTGATATACCAGGTCTAATGGTAAAGGCTCTGACTTGCAGTCTTCGGATATTGTAACCAATTGCTTGGTGATAATGATGATGATGATGATCATCCGAAGATGTTGGATGATGATGATGATGATAGAGTATTGTGAAGTGATCTTGTGATGGTATCTAATTAGGATTAATATATTGTATATAAGTGATAACTCATAATAATACTCTAGGAGATGGATAGAACTCTACACTCTCCTCCAATGATGCATCGTGAGATGAACAACATGAACAAGGGCTTGTTAGTAGCATAGGATGGGGTATATATACAACCATAATGATTCTGACATCACGTATCATAGACTCTTCTTCTTCTTGTTTATAAACATGCCTAGTTCATCATCCGTTGCTATCACTGATGATGCTACTAAAAGGGACGAGGCAAGATCTCTTGAGAAGATAACCGATTACATAGAGGTACATACTGTATGTATTAGCGTATGATGATAATGATGATGATGATCAGGAAATACAAGGGAGAAAGAGTGTTGACACCAAAGTAATTGAGCAGAAGTTGAAGGAATTGAAGGCTAGGAAGGTAGCAGCTAATAAAGCTAAAGCAGATAGGTATGATTAAGATGGTGTAGTTATTATGTAGTGATGATGATGTTAGGGAACGCGAACTGATGAAAGTTAAGATTAATAAAGATGATGTTGAAGTATTGATTCGAGAGTTTGATTGCTGTCCTAAAATAACGGAGACATCAGCATCTATGATATTACGTGAACAGGGCGGTGATTTGAAGAAAGCATTAGAATATATTATACATCAACAACAATAACAACAAGATTAGTAACTACTACTACTACAAAAGCACTTATGGTATCTACTTAGTTGTTGAGTTGTATATTAATAATTCAACAACAGATGGAGTTATATGGGGAGTATATCTCATCATATATACCTATTATGAATAGTATAAATATTGAATACAAGCAGAAGATGGTATCATATTGCTGTGTATTCATGTCACACTTCATTTCTATGCTATTTAGCTGATTCAGCTCCTATCATTAGTCGTTATCTAGTCTTGTTGTTATCTAGGGATATAACCGCTAAGTATCTTGAGCCGTGGAGATTATTGATGATATCGGCTCATGCTGCTGCTACTACTCATACTTGAGTCATCATTGATAGTAGACTATTACTACTATCCATGATAGATGATACATTAATTACCATTTCCTTCTTATGAGCATCATATCCTTGTTAGAGTGAGTATTGAGAATATGAGCAATGACTACATTCAATCATTACCCAATTCTACCCTTCTACTACTACTACTAGCATACCTCCTCACTTCATATTGGTTATGAGTATTACTATTATATCCCGTTCATTAACCATTTTCTACTCTTCAATTTAGTGGAATCATTATCTTTGATGTACATGATGTCATCATTACTATTATACTTACGACAATATCAGACCATTACTACTCAATATTCCAATAGTTCTACTCTGTCCTCAATACTCCAAGATGATAATGATGATGATATTACCTCCTCGTCCTTGCTGCTGAATATCGTTGTCGTACAACAACAACAACAACAAGATGAGCAGCAATAATGAGTATCTCTACAAGACTACAATACTAATATTATCACCTCTTTTGGATATAACCGCGTCATCACAACAGGATCTAAATAATGTACCATCATAGTGGCCTCCTCCTTGAGAGTAGCTATCTCGGTAAGAAGAATGACAATAAGAATAATGCAACAACAATGGGTGATGATCCTATCTAATCATCTTCTAATCATATAATTTCCTATCGAGATGATCCAATAAGCATGTATTAATCGATCATAAGCCCCTTATATCATCACCACACCATACTGCATCAACATTACTAGTACTTCAGATAGGTATGGTAGGACGAGACCTCTACTACTATCAACATATTCTGATGTAATATCTGTGATCATTATACATGATGATGATAATATAGATGTATACTATCTCCAATGCTTTTGTTACTATCATGTCAGCTTAGTATTACACCAAGATAGTATTGTTGATGATAATTACCTGTCTACACGCTCTGTTCCTCTATCATTAGTATCAGTAGTATGATTCTCCTGTAACTTACACAATACATATGTTATGGAAATATTAGATAGTAAAAGTAAGTATAATAATAATAATGTTGTTGTTGTTATTGTTATTGTCGATGATACTTATAAAGCAACCGGAGTGTTGATGAGTGCTCCTGAGCATCTATAGTACTACTATTACTACTACACCATTGTAAGGCACCAACAGATATCTCAAGTACCTAATCCATACTAGTATTAGTATAATGCTTACATCCTTGTGTATGTCATCAGCAAACCTGTACGATAGAGAAATATGAGGATACACTTAATATGAGCAGTGGCTGCCGCTCCCGCCCCGCCGCCGCTTCCGTAATGGCATAGTAATTGTATGACTGACCCTTATCTGTGTAAAGATAGTAGTAGACGATGAGAACATTCATAGAGATGACTTGGGATTCCTTAGGTAATAGTACTATATTAGATGACTATCATCATCATCATCATCAAAGACCACATGTATTGCTGCTCCTCTGGCATGCTCCAGTTAAGCATAGAATATATCATCATCCTCATCTAGCTGATGATGTGTACTGTAGAATCAGTCCAGTTCTTCGTTATTTATCCATGGTAAATCAGTTGCCATGATAGTAGCAATTAGAGCTTAGTCATTAACCGTAATGGTGGTGGTGTTGAAGCATAACTTTCGCCTCCCTACTACTATAGCACACCACATTATGATGAAGCCATCACCAAAGCTGATCCACTTTGATCATGATGTCAGGCTCTCAGCCTTTGGATCATGAGCCATCTCGGACTTCGGGATGGCCGCCCATCTCGGACTTCGGGATGGCAATCAATACCGAATAAGTCTCAGTTGTCATCCCACTAACATTGAAGATATCCAAAACAATGTGGCAGATTCTGCGCATCTAATTTTTACTCTCACTTTTACTTGAATAAACAGTCATGAAACGGTGATAATTACTCTGGAGTGTATATGCCGTTTATGCTTATTATCATTTA
>NW_003200720.1:361536-363520 GCF_000006405.1 Perkinsus marinus ATCC 50983
TAATGGCATAGTAATTGTATGACTGACCCTTATCTGTGTAAAGATAATAGTAGACGATGAGAACATTCATAGAGATGACTTGGGATTCCTTAGGTAATAGTACTATATCAGATGACTATCATCATCATCATCAAAGACCACATGTATTGCTGCTCCTCTGGCATGCTCCAGTTAAGCATAGAATATATCATCATCCTCATCTAGCTGATGATGTGTACTGTAGAATCAGTCCAGTTCTTCGTTATTTATCCATGGTAAATCAGTTGCCATGATAGTAGCAATTAGAGCTTAGTCATTAACCGTAGTGGTGGTGGTGTTGAAGCATAACTTTTGCCTCCCTACTACTATAGCACACCACATTATGATGAAGCCAACTCGGACTTCGGGATGGCCGCCCATCTCGGACTTCGGGATGGCCGCCCATCTCGGACTTCGGGATGGCCGCCCATCTCGGACTTCGGGATGGCCGCCCATCTCGGACTTCGGGATGGCGGCCGCCCATCTCGGACTTCGGGATGGCCGCCCATCTCGGACTTCGGGATGGCCGCCCATCTCGGACTTCGGGATGGCCGCCCATCTCGGACTTCGGGATGGCCGCCCATCTCGGACTTCGGGATGGCCGCCCATCTCGGACTTCGGGATGGCGGCCGCCCATCTCGGACTTCGGGATGGCGGCCGCCCATCTCGGACTTCGGGATGGCCGCCCATCTCGGACTTCGGGATGGCCGCCCATCTCGGACTTCGGGATGGCGGCCGCCCATCTCGGACTTCGGGATGGCAATCAATACCGAATAAGTCTCAGTTGTCATCCCACTAACATTGAAGATATTCCAAAACAATGTGGCAGATTCTGCGCATCTAATTTTTACTCTCACTTTTACTTGAATAAACAGTCATGAAACGGTGATAATTACTCTGGAGTGTATATGCCGTTTATGCTTATTATCATTTAGAAGAAGAAGTAGTAGCAGTAGCAGGAGGAGAAGTTGGTCGTCGTCGAAAGCCTTTGTAGTTATGAAAGAATCAATATTATATTCCTTGTGGAGGACTGTATCCGCAGACCTTCTGTGTACTGTATATACAGCATACCATGCTTCTCAACCAATAGGGACATTGATAACACTTAGATGCCTCTTTATAACTCGTCGGTCTCTACCGCTCGTTTCTCTCCTCGTAATTCATGAGAGTACCATAGATACAACAATATTATCATAGTATATACCAGTACTATCAGCAACATCCTTGCCTTACTACTCATCATTAGAATAATAATAATATTTGATACTACGTGTGATACTAACACAATATTATATATATACAGCAGATAATGATGATGATGATAATCATGGTTGTCATAAAGGGTCTAAACATATCCTACGACCATTATGTTGAGTATAGTTCAGTTTACTTAAAGGATCTATTAATGCTTCATTGAAGCCTTTTGGACCCGAATGGATTACTATACTATGTTGGGAACTAACAACACGAATGTATATTGAGACTGGTAGTAGTAGTAGTACATGTTGTTGTTGTTATTATTACCTTATAGGTAAATGCCTTCGAAGTACATTAATATACCATAATGCTATTATAGATGGATATTTTGTATCTCTAGGAGGGGGAGGTATGTATAATATATTCGATGATATACTCTAGAATATCATAATGATATGGATGCTATCCTACTATTACTTTATAATTGGATGATGAATGTGGATCTTGTGTTAGAACATATATAACCTGTAATAGTGATAAGGATGATGATGAACATGGACATGAACATGAACATGAACATGGACATGAACATGGACATGAACATGAACATGGACATGAACATGGACATGAACATGGACATGAACATGAACATGGACATGAACATGGACATGGACATGAACATGGACATGGACATGGACATGAACATGGACATGGACATGGACATGAACATGAGCATGGACATGGACATGGACATGAACATGAGCATGGA
>NW_003200720.1:363620-380955 GCF_000006405.1 Perkinsus marinus ATCC 50983
TGATGATAATAATAATAACCAGATACTATTACTACCAAGACTGTACTACCTATCTATCAATTCCATACTATCATTGAATGATAATGATGACTATGATGATAATAATAATAACCAGATACTATTACTACCAAGACTGTACTACCTATCTATCAACTCCATACTATCATTGAATGATGATGATGACTATGATGATAATAATAATAACCAGATACTATTACTACCAAGACTGTACTACCTATCTATCAACTCCATACTATCATTGAATGATGATGATGATGACTATGATGATAATAATAATAACCAGATACTATTACTACCAAGACTGTACTACCTATCTATCAACTCCATACTATCATTGAATGATGATGATGACTATGATAATAATAATAATAACCAGATACTATTACTACCAAGACTGTACTACCTATCTATCAACTCCATACTATCATTGAATGATGATGATGATGATGACTATGATGATAATAATAATAACCAGATACTATTACTACCAAGACTGTACTACCTATCTATCAACTCCATACTATCATTGAATGATGATGATGATGACTATGATGATAATAATAATAACCAGATACTATTACTACCAAGACTGTACTACCTATCTATCAACTCCATACTATCATTGAATGATGATGATGACTATGATGATAATAATAATAACCAGATACTATTACTACCAAGACTGTACTACCTATCTATCAACTCCATACTATCATTGAATGATGATGATGACTATGATGATAATAATAATAACCAGATACTATTACTACCAAGACTGTACTACCTATCTATCAACTCCATACTATCATTGAATGATGATGATGACTATGATGATAATAATAATAACCAGATACTATTACTACCAAGACTGTACTACCTATCTATCAACTCCATACTATCATTGAATGATGATGATGATAAAGTCGACTTCATGTTTTCGTTGCCCTCAATATCATCGTATCTATATGTTTATCGTTACTAAGCATAATGGTAATTTACATATACCTCTGTATAAAGTTGTAGTCATCATCATCCGGCTTATGTATACTACCATCTATAATAGATATATTGGATCATGATTACAAGAATTAGTAGTATTACGATTAATCCATACCATACCATTAGTATCAATATATGTATTATACATTCTTTGTTTGAATGGATAATCATCATCAATACTAAAACCAGTACGTAACTGTTGTACGGTTTTTGCTGATAGTAGTTTGTGATTATTGTATTATTACTGCTATGAGTGCACCATGTCTTGGACATCTAATACAAGGCTCTACTGTAGCATCATTGTAATGATGATGTACAATAGCATTATTATCGACTATTATCCTAGATCCTAGATGACCACAACTAATAACAAAATATCATCATAGCTAGTAGTACATCATCCTCTACTACTACTTATTAGACATTACTATTATGTTGTCCCCATCATTATCACATCGTCCATCAGTATTATTGTATACCACTAACTCGCCTACTTTACTACTCTTTACTACACATACACCATTCCTGATACAATGAATAGTAGTAGTAGTAGTAGTAGATGGAAAACGGCGACCTTGGGAACTCCATAATATTGCCGATCGATTCTATATCATCATTAGACATGAGTATAGTAATAGAGAAAGCAATAACCCCATATTAGGACTAACACAAGCAAGAATGATAAGTACTAATGATAAGCACCCCTAATCAGCAGCATCATAATAATAATGAGTCTAGTAGGATATACCACCAAGACATGTACTATTAATAATAATCATACTATTATTACTACTACTCATTGTTGTTGTTATCATTCTTATGCCACTTAGCAAAGACATTATACCTATTATGATGAATGATAGTGATAGTATTATTATTATTACTTATCGTTTTGTTTAAACCTAGAATGTAGATATAATAATGCATATCCAAAGAATGGATATACCATAAGTCTATACATATCCATATTAGCTTTATCTCTCATACCACCATACCATGCTGGATCAACACACCAACGCCATTGATTTTTTGTTGGATCTATATTCCATTCAGGTACACCATAAAAGGCTGCTTTCCAATAACACCATGATCTCATCTGCCATCTACCTACACGTCTCCATTGATATCTTTTAAAATAATTATAACTGATAATAATAATCATAGTATAATAATACTAGAGCTGTTATTACTTGATCCTAAGCCATTGATATACAGGTCCACCAGGATAAGGCGACATAATAGTCCTAGTACCAGATGGATAACGGATAACGGACAATGTAGTAGGGGATAGACGTAGCATTACAACAAGATAGACGAGGATGAGCTACTAATAAGATTACTATGGAAAACTAGTTTAACAACAATAACAAGACCAGTGAATGTATGGGTAGATAGAAACGGGATATAGGAACAATAGAACGTCGTTGTAAGGTGTTGTATACTACTACTAGTATTATGATGATGATGATACCTACTACTCTTGTTGTTGTTGTTGTTGCTCTGTAAGACATCTTTGACAATTACATAAGAAACCATAATCCTTAAGACGATGTCTTCTAGTATTAAGATCTAGATCTATTGGTACATATGATATCCTTATCTCATCACCAATATTTATAGGTTTCAATGATATTACTTCCATCTTATTAGTAGTATTATTGAATATTACTTTAGCATTTGGAGAACATGAATGATTCATTCTAGCTACAGTTGAATAGAATCCTGTAGCATGATATGTAGGGAAATCCTTATTTATTAACTCTATTAGAGATACCTCATTAGCTTGTCTACGTAAATCTGTTAACTCATCTGCTACCATCGCTTCATGATCATGAGAGTCATCTATTGAATAATCATCATCATTACCATCATCATCATCATCAACCATATCATCATCTTCATCATCACTCTCATATACACCCTCCATTTCAGAAGACCACATAGACAATGCAACTTGCTTTTCACGTAATATATTGGTCAATATATTTGTAATAGTATTAGCCATATCGCTTTTATCATTACCCATATTAGCTACAGCTTTAGCGAGCTGAATTATCTGATATAATATAAATAGGACTACTATATATCATTATTATTATTAGTACCTCCATCTTGGATTTATTATTATGAATCTCAATATCAATATTATTCATATCAAACATTCCAACAATATTCTCATATAATCTTCTACCACCATATTCACACTTATCACTCAATAAATACCCTAATTCATTATTCTTAGCTGTAAAGCCATCTTTTAATAACACAAATGCATTACCAACAGCATCATCTAACCATATCTTCCAATTACCTATACCATACCATCATCAACAACAACATATTATATATGCCCTATATACTTACTATAAGCATCATCATCCATATCTGGGGGCGGTCTAGCTATCTTAGTAATCTCACCATGACAATATCTATACTAATAATAATACAGACAACGACTTGAATATTATTATTACGTCATAAGATCTTCAACTTCTTTATGTAGTACTTTCTCATTGTCTTCACAACTAGATACCAGTTGAGCTAATACCTATAACATTGATATCACTACTAGTATTGATAATAATAATATTGTTACTTGTGCAGCTAATAATAATGTATCACCACAACCATCAATAGAAAGACAATGATATTTGAACTTAGTAATACTACTATTATCAGCATTATTATTAGCTTCATTAGCTACACATAATGCCCAATGATGCTTCTTATATGCATCTAGGCGACACTAAACAAAGATAATAATAATCGTCGTAGTACATAATGATGATAATAGTATTACTTCTTCTGAACAGTATATCTCACCACAACTACACTTAACCATATTATCTGGTATAGGACGTCCACCAGCAATATCTCGTGATAACTCATATACCTATATAGTAATATATACTATGATGATACAGACCATTATTACTTCATATTGAGCTTCTCTAAAGGCATCTTCATCAAGGATAGTCTGTAGTTGTAAAGGTGTATTATCTATTATTTTACTACAGTTTTGACATGCTGTAACATATCTTCTATTAGCAGTATGTTGTATATGGAATAATGCTTTATCTTGGAATAATACTTGATCACCAGTAGTAATATTTATATTACTAAATAGTCCTAGACCAACATTAGGAGATACTCTATCAACTCGTACATTACTACAAGGTATAGACAATAACGAAGATGATGATGATGATGACATATATGGGTCAATAAGACAGCAGAAGACTGATCATTCAATCAGTGACGATAATAATCGACGACTCTTACAGCGGAGCGGAGCACTACATGTTATACATTTTGATCTTCACTACACTGCCAGTGTTGTTGTTGATAATGGTGATATTGAAGTGTGGTGAAGTGACCACTAAGTTAATGAATGGTATACTTAATAAGGTATATGTAGTATTCCATAGTATAACAATATTACGGGATATGTTGATACATTATAAGACAGTAATACCATTATATATTCAAAGATTATTATTATTATGTAATAACAACAATGAGTTATTACGATTATTATTATCTCAGGTCCATTATATAATAATAAGAAGTTGAAGAAGGAGCCTAATCATGTATTATTATGTTTAGATAGAGCATTTACATTAGATCAGATAACTGATATAACTATTGGTATAATTGATATATCTAATTGTCATTATATTACCATATATGATTGTTATAATAATACTATTGATAATAAGGTATATGATGATATTAGACATTATCCTATAGCTACTCATGGCCATTGTAAAATACAATATGTATTACCTGGTAATGATGATGGACGTGAACATTTAGTAATAGAAGCTAATCATAAGCTTGAAAGAAATTGTATTGATAGAGTCATGTCTATGTCTAAGAATCGTTTCCCTAATCCTCCTGATGTAACATTAATATTGAATAGGAGTAATTATCCATTTAGTTATTATAACTTAACAATACCTAAGAGGCTTGATCCAAGGTATATATACTATTCTGAGATAATACCACTATATTCTATTGATTATATGTCTGATGTTATTGCTAGTCTACATCAATATGATTATAAACAGCAAAGATTTGGTAGATAATAACTAATGATGATGTTATCACTACTTGTATATGTACATTGTGTTGTTATTATCATTACCAAGTATGATGATCATATTGTAGAATTCTAGTATTATGTATCACTCCTCTCTTAATAACCCTCTACATGATCATCATCACCATACTAACAATAACACATTACCATCATCATTACCAAGGAATATCGAGATGGAAGTATTAAAAGCAGTAGATATCGTAATATCCTATTATTACTACTACTAGGTATATATCATTTGGTATTAGGTTATAGGAGTAGATGAAGCAGGTAGAGGACCATTATGTGGACCAGTAGTAGCTGCTGCTGTATATATTAATCAAGATACTTATATACCATATGGGATATGTGTAAGGATAATAATACTAGTACTTATGATGGTCATGATGTTAGGATTCCAAGACCATTTCTAATGAAGAGTATCGTGATATGATGTATGAGCAACTTACTAATAATAAGGGTGTAAAATGGAGTGTTGGAATAGTAGACAATAAAGTTATTGATACTATTAATATATTACAAGTAGTAGCATTATTATTATTATCACTAACCAACAACTATATCCTATAGGCTACATTTACTGCAAAGACTGAAGCAGTATTGAAGTTAACAAAGGATGGAGAAGGTAGGAAAAGTAAATATCATGTATTAATAGATGGCAATAGAGTACCCCCTCAACTACTGGTAATATCATCATTATATAGTGTTATTATTAATAATGATTAGTAACAGAATAATAATAATATTAATCTTCAATGTACACCTATAGTTAAAGGTGATTCAAAGGAGTATATTATAGCAGCTGCATCGGTAAGTATTAATAATAACAACATAACTGCTAATGCCACTGTTGTTATGGTAATATCTATCAGATAATAGCTAAAGTAACTAGAGATAGGATAATGCATCATATACATAACAACATACCCCAAGTAATAATACTTCTGATATGATGATATCCTCTAGTACATCTATGTTCATCATAGCCATCATCTTGTTGTTGTTGTTGTTGCAGTACAATGTATCACAGCATAAAGGATATCCTACAACTGCACATATAGCTCTCTTAAAACGTCTAGGGCCTAGTAAATACCATAGATTGACTTTTGCCCCATTGAAGGGTAATTGGAAATGGGACGACGATGGTAATGGTGAGCCGCAGCCTAAGAGGTAGGGTTATTCATAATAATTATAATGACATATATATAGTAGTCTTATCAAGAGTGCTAACGTAAAGAGTAAAAATGGAAGGATGGCTATTCATGATCATGATCATGAAGATGATGATAATGATACTATATTGAAGGTAGGAATAATGATTATAATTATGTGAGTATGTTGTTGTTATGTTAGTAGTGATATTAGTATTATTATTGTTGTTATTCTTATCCTCAGTCATATGTTATGGATAAGAAGGTAATTGATGATACTGATAGAGTGTATGAAGTAAGGCGAAGTTTACGTATAAAAAATCAAAGAACATAACGAAATAGTAATTAGTATCCATATTATTAATAATGCTGGTTTAGTTACCTCTTATCACTACTCTTATTCCTTTATCATCATCATCATCATGTAGTATTGTTGTTGTTGTTGTTGATATCACTATGGCCTCCTTACCTAGCCTTGGTAATCTAACATCCACTGATCAAGCTATAGTTAATAAAGAGATGCAGGATATGCAGGTAATGATAATAATGAATAGTTGTATCGATGATGATGATGTGTGATATAAGTGATAATTATCATTAGGTTAATGAATCGTTACAGACCTATAATGGTTTGGTAGAGCGTTGCTTCAATGAATGTATACAGAACTTTAGAGCTAAGAAGTTGGATTTCCAAGAGGTAGTAGTATTAATAATAATACCACTATTACTATCGATGGTGATGATGATCAATACTGACCATGTCTTGATTCTCTTTTAGACTGATTGTATTAAACGATGTGTTGGGAAGTATATGACGTATTCTCAAAGAGTTGGTACAAGGTTTGCTGAGAAGAATCAACAAGTAGCTCAAGAGCAACAACAACAACAACAAGCAGCAGCAGCAGCAGCTACTACCCATCCTTAATGCGTCTATTCATAATGATGATGATAATAAACTGATGATCGTTAGTATCGATTCAGTAGTAGTAATTATCGTTATCATCAGTGTTTCCATTGAGACCAAGATATGATTATTATGTTGAGATGAATTGGTAGTAGTAATAGCACATAATAATAGTGGTTTATTTGTGGGTACCATAGTGCCGATGCCGATGGTAGTTGAAGAATCATTGCTTCTGAAGAAGATCGATACACGTTTGTTCATAGCTGGTAGTAATAATAATAATACCTATTATTATTACTACTGTCTAGTATGACGTCCATTGTTAGATAAGAATAAGCTATGGCGTCCAAGAGCTGCAAGAGGTGTATTTGGTGGTCAAGTTATAGGACAAGCTTTAGTTGCTGCTACTCATTCAGTAATAACTATAATAATTATCATTATTTCCATATTAGGTTAATACATCATCCTACTCTGCACATTCACTGCATTGTTATTTTATATTACCTGGTGATCCTAAGGCTGATATCATGTAGTAGTAATGATGAAGTGTTATTCTTCTTCTTCTTGTTGTATTGATGATATAATGATAGTAGATACTATGTTGAGGATCTTAGAGATGGTAAATCATTCGTAACAAGGAGTGTTGAAGGTAGACAGAATGGTAGAGCTATTTTCAAGATGCTTGTAATAATGATATTAATAATATACATGAGACTAGTAGTAGTAGTAATAGTACAATACAGGTACAATTTCATACTTTTGAAGAAGGATCACCTTATCTAAACTATTCAATACCGATGCCTAAAGTTAAATATCAACCAGAAGAGTTATTACCTACAGAATCGTAATAATAATAGTATGATTATGTGGTATTAATAATACTTAGTATTGCTGCATATATGGCAGAAAATGATCTTCGTCTATCACCATGGACTAGAGAGTAAGCAGTATTTAGTAGTAGTATTTGATGATAATCTTATATCATGTATATATGGTTATTAGGTATTTTCGTCAATACAGTAAAGATTCAATACCAGTCGATCGTCGTCCAGTATCAGACTTCAATCGTAAGTTATCTGGATCGTCATCTTCATCGTTCTCCTCTCAAGAAGAAGAAAGAACTCATTATGTAAGATATATCTTTATGAAAATCATAATCAAAGAACATTATGTAACAGATGGATATGGTATCACATCCTGGAACGGTTAATGATAATAATAAACCTAAACATGAGATCGCTAGAAGACAGTAATAATAATATTCATCATCATCATATGATAATAATAGTAATATGAAGTAGGTTCTGGTTTAAATCAAGAGAAAGTGTTGGTAATGCTGATGCAGCTCATAAGAGTGTATCCTCTCTAACATCATCATTATCATCATGGTCATGGTTTTCAGGTGTTAGCATGCATGACAGATTTCGAGCTCATCTCAACATCATTACAACCATTGGGTGGTATATACTGTATTAACCTTGACAAGTTTACAAGCTTAGACCATAGTCTATATTTCCATCAGACTAATGTAATATGAATGGTGATGAAGTTAGTAGTAAAAGTAGTAGTAATAGTAATAGTAGTAGTAGTAGTAGTAGTAGTAGTAGTGTGACTGTATTACGACTGTAATAGGTAAGAGCTGATGATTGGATGCTATTTGATATGAGATGTTTGATAGCAACTCATGCACGTGCTTTATGTAATACAAATATTCATCCATAGTAATGATATGATGGTATAACAGGTGTATGCCATATATTCTCACGTGATGGTGAATTAATATGTACAGCAATGCAGGAAGGGTTAGTGAGGCTAGGTAACCCACCTCTGAGGAACGATGTGTTCATACAAGGATCATCCTTAAAGAAAGAGGAGGAGGAGGGCAAGCGGCAGCAGCAGCAGCAGGAGAATAAGAAGAATGGTCATTATAAGCTGTCTTCTTACGATTGGTATATTATATGAATTATCTTTTTAGGTGTAACCAATAGTAAGCTGTGATAACGAGAGCATCATGAAGAATAATAATAATACCAGCAATAAGAATAAGGGATATATTCCTCATATAGCACTCATCATCATGATCTTCCTTTTTCCTACTTAATAATTTGCATTGTGTTGTAACGTGACATATAACGATGAATAATTGGCATGGTAGTGGCTTTACCGTATACATCATAAGTAACGACGATTCTAGAGTGTAAGTAGTATTATATTAGGAATGAACTATTCATGATATGGTAAGGCTGAGATCTGAGATCTGAATATAGGATCATGAAGGCTGTTATAGAAGAGTAGTACTAAGAAGGCTCATGATAGGAGAGTACATATAATAAGGGTTTCGAAGGGGTGTATAGGAGTGGCCACGGGGAATAGCATACAGAGCTTATCTGGCCAAGGACTATCGCCTAGTCGTAGACTTAGCAGCATAACTGTTATGCTGTTATGCCATAACACTAAGGTTACTTGATGAAGGGACATAAACATCACCACGTGCAGATACTATTACCATTATCCCTATGGTACATACTCATATGATGATGATACTGAAGTAAAGGATATTGGAGGATACACTCTATAAAGAGTGATGTGTATATATATATATATATATATATATATATATATATATATATATATATATATATATATATATATATATATATATATATATATATATATATATATATATATATATATATATATACTTACACTATATTACTACAACAATTATCACCAGGTTCTTATCTCTCAACATATACATGATTGCACACTCATCATCCATCCACTGAC
The DNA here is from genome assembly GCF_000006405.1 of Perkinsus marinus ATCC 50983. Classification (NCBI taxonomy): domain Eukaryota; phylum Perkinsozoa; order Perkinsida; family Perkinsidae; genus Perkinsus; species Perkinsus marinus. The sequence continues at coordinate 373,585 of NW_003200720.1, forward strand.
TATTCTCTATTATTTCATCCGTGTACCTGATGTGTCATTCACATGCCCAAAGCGATACACGTATCTTCTGTGAGTAACATCATGGCGATCGCGCCAACATATCTGACTCGAAGCCGTTACCGTTTCGGATGCTCACGATCGCCATGAACTAAACCTAAACTACAGACTCTTTACTGGTCTATTTACTTCACCTTTCCATTGTTGCACTAGGATCAATGGATCGGCAGATTCTACCGGGATCAAGACTCTTGTATCACGACGAAGCTCTTGCATCAAGTCCAAGGCATGAAGCATCAAGCCACCTCTCGCGAGAGTTCCGCCTCGAGCATCACCCCAAAACACGGTCATTCTGGACTCCTTGGAAGCTCTATCCAACGAGGTCCAATCTTTGTGTGCAGTGTGCACAGCATCGAGGATCCGCCTCTCTTCCTACCATTCCCTCCTTCAGGAGAGGTAGACTCAGTCAACATCGCTGGCAGCAACGACAGAGGTTCACCTCACTCTCAACTTCTTCCCCCTTCGGGAGGGACTCAACCGGTGATCCGCACTGTCAACGACGTCAGAGGCTCGCCTGTTCCACACCCTCTTCCCACTCAAGAAGAAGTTTATGGCAAACTGTTTATTCGGTCAATCCTACTGTCAACTACGCCAGAGGGACACCATTCCCTTACCCTTTCCACATCTCGAGAGAGACCTATCCTATCAACTTACTTGACCACCATGCCAGAAGCGCATATCACTCTCATCCTCTCCCTCTTCCAGGAGAGGCCTACTCGGTTAATCTCGCTGACCGCAACGCCAGAGATGCGTCCTTATCTCATCCTCTCCCGTTCTGGACCTCCTTCAGGAGAGGTCTACCCAGTCAACTCCGCTACGGAGAACACCAAAGGTCCATCCTTCTACCATCCTTCTCCCCCCATCAGGAGAGGCTCATCCTGTCAACACTGCCGTTAGCTCGTTGAGACATGCTGAGTCAGCATTGCTGACAGTGAGCCATAGACCTATCTCCTCGTTCTCAGCTTGTCGTCACCTCAGGGGCATCCAACAGCACCACAATTCTCGACAAAGGTTCCCAGCTCTGGTGATGCTACGGCTCCATTTCTTATCAACCACGACGAACACCAACCACAAGATCGGGCTTTCCACGTCGTGACTCGGAAGCTATCGGTGCAAGATTGCATCACCAGAGCACAGACCATTGCTAACCTCCTTCCTGACAAGTCACTATGGTGCGGTTCTCGGGACATCCAGAAGAGAACCTTCGCTGAGACTCGTCAGCTGGTCACGACCAGTATGTCGTATAGATGGTCACCTCCGTGTACTCAATACTTTCTAACCAGGCAAGCCTACGCACCCTTCATCGTGCAGAGGTTAGATCTGTGGGAAACCAAGCAAGATTATGGGTCACTCCTGTCCCGTGCTCAAGATCCTTACTCCACCTACTGGAAGTGGTTCTACCTATCAGCTTGCTTCGATAAACACAACTTCGACTTTCTGGAGTGTCGCTGGAGTGACCTGAACTTCAGGTCCTGAAGCTGACTCCCAATCTCCACTGGGATGATTACATCACTCAGTTTGAGGTGGTGGCATCCCAACTTGTTCAAGCTAGGGGAAGCAATGATCTTGCTCAAGCTGAACTCCGAGCCCATCTCTACCTATCTCTCCCCAAGGCGATACAAGGCTTGTAGTACAAGATCATTGTGTCCAGCTCGGCTACAACGTGGGAGACGCGGATGGACTACGATGGTCTCGGTAATACCTGTGCTGGTTGGTGTGAGCTCAATTGGTAAACTCTTGCCTCCACAGCAGGCACGGCCACAGTCAATAACGTCGCTCTGGGATCTGTCCCTTCTGCGGAATCATGCACTCCTCAAGTACTCACTCCTCCCTCTACTACGACCCCAGAGGACCAACAGAAGACCGACAAGAAAACCCAACCGACTAGACGGTCTAGTCGGTCTAGTCTAGACCATCTACACCCTATCGTCAGAGAATCAAGGATGATTCTTCTATCCTCAATGATGAGTACAAAATGTCAATATACCCTCCAGTCGCTGCCAAAGATGTCTGTTCGATTCTCATGACACTATAGCGTGCTGTGAAGAGCTCACCAAGGGACAAGAGATGCTACTACTGTGGTCTTATCCACCATTACTCACGCCACTGCCCTGCTGGTCACGACAACTATCGAGGTCGGAACTGAGAGCGATGCAACACGAGTAATCATGTTGCTCGCGCATGTCGTCGATATCGACCCGGTGCCGCTCCCGTTGCTACTGCAATTCCCTCAACTGGCTTGCCGAAATCTCCATCGACGACTGCTACTCCACCATTGAGTTTTATCAACCTCTACGTCAAGCGGTCACACACCGACCCTGGTTGACTCCGGAGCGGCTGTATCGGTGGCCAGCTAGGCTGCAGCATCTCTCAACCTCACTGTTAGCAGAGCCGATCTTCGGATACGCCTAGCTGATCTCGCTGAGACCCCTGCCCGACGTGTGTTGCGAAGTCGGTCCCTATATCCTTTTCCAATGGTTGCCATTGCACTGAAAATCCTCTACGTGCTCGATGGTTGTGCTCACCAGCTCATACTATCGGTAGGGCTTCTAAGAAGACTGGAGACCATCTAACATTTGCACATATCACATTGTAATGGTTCATCGGGTCCGATTGCCGATATTATTCATTCTCTGTTTTCTATTGTAGATATTCTTCATGACCTGTAGTAACTATAACATAAAGTGTTTATGTAATACATATTGCTAGAGTTGAATAGTCTATAAGGTAATCGGTGAATATAATCCATAGCTTCCCATCACCAAACGATAATCTCTATCGTAACAGCATCTCATTGTTACCGTTATGTAAGCAGTTCAAGTATTGTTAGATGTTAAAGTTGTATACTCCCCAACTCATTGATAAGCTCAACAGATATCAATCTGAGGCGACAAACTCCACGTTCGTCTGAGACATAGAAAAAGGATTGTGACGATAAGGAAACACCAGATAAGTTCAAAGAAGAAATGCACGATTAGGTTACTAAACCTTCAGCAACATAAAACCGCATCAGAGGAGCATTTCCAGTTACAGTAGAACTAACGAAGGGGATACCTTTACGACGAGACAGTAGAAGATAGTAGATAAGTAGTAAACTACTGGAAGACTATAATGAACAACTCACGATACTATATCATGAAGGAGTTACGAACGGCAGTAGAATCATTTCATATGGAGTAATTCTTGATAGGTAGGTAGAGGCCACATATCATTTGAGACGATAGTCTCTAATTTATCAACAGGACTTCGTAAGACCTCTAAGGATGGTACCAAATGATCAGCAGCGAACCTGAATACAATAATAAGAATCATCACTCGCGGGAATAATCGACAACTACTTACTGGGCACAAAGCATTATATAATCATCAACATCATCACTGATTTTCTCTAAAGCATTAACCTCTTTCTCCAGATGCTTCATGCTATCACACATCTCATTGATAGTGTTGGTTAGATCTCTGAGCTCTTCTTTAATAGAAGCTGTTACATCATCATCATCATCTCTAGGACCACCACAACCACCACCAAGTGCTTCCTTTACATTTATAACATCCTCAGCTAACTGTGATTGATAGCGTCGACAAACCGGTAATATGATAGTTCGTACCATCCTTAATGCACAATTAGCTTCAACTACAACCTTCTTAGTATATTTATCTAAGAATACTTCTTCCTCAGCAAGTACTTCATTTTTACTTAATACATTACACCTTTCAAACATTTGTATACATTCAGATGTACCATATTCAGCAATAGCTTGAGGAGATCTTTTAATATTCTTAAGACCACGTTTTTCAGCTTCTTCTTTCCAAGCATTAGAATAACCATCACCATTGAATACCACACGACCATGTTCACGATAATTATCACGTATAACAGCCTTAGCAGCATACTCAACATTAGCTGTAGTACCATTATGTAACCGCTCTTCTAACATATCAGTAAGACATGCAAACTCTCAGCCATAATAGTATTCAAGACTATAGTAGCAGGAGCAAGAGATTGCTCAGATCCAACAGCACGAAATTCAAAACGATTACCAGTAAAAGCAAAAGGGCTTGTACGATTACGATCACCAGCATCCTTATTGATATCAGGTAGAGTACTAGCACCCAATGATAGAGAACTACGTCTAACCTAAATAGCAGCAGCATAATCACCACAACAATAATGATGATGATGTCCTTGTTGTTGTTGTTATTACTCGAGTCTCCAATACGAAGTCACCTGAACCGTTTCTCTCATGGTTAACTGGTATACTATGCTTAATTTGATCGAATACATCATTAAGTTGATCACCAAGATAAACCGACATTACTGCTGGTGGAGCCTCTTCCCCACCTACTAAATTAATGAATAACTGTAATAATCGATAATAGTAGTAGTAGTAGTAATATTACCAAGTCTACAATCATTAGAAGCTGATGCTACACATCCTCTAAGTAATCCAGCATGGACATCAACAGCTCTGATAACAGCCGATACGAACATTAAGAATAATGTATTAGAAGAAGGGCTCTCAGTGGGATTAAATAAGTTACCTGAATATAGTAATAATAACAAGGATGATAACTACTTCACTATTGTTATTGTTGTAGTAGCAGTATTACCTTGTGTATTATTGCCTAGACTCCAATTAATATGTTTACCAGAACCATTAACACCAGTAAATGGCTTCTCATGTAATAAACATTGAAAACCATGTTTACTAGCTGTATTCCTTAATATCTGCATAATAAGATGTTGATGATCAGATGCAATATTAGCAGTCTCATAAAGTGGTACTATCTCGAATTGACCAGGAGCCACCTCATTATGACGACATTTAATAGGTACACCAAGTCTATATAATCTTCTCTCGGTTTCAGACATAAACTTTAATACTCTATCAGGTATAGCAGCAAAATAATGATCATCAAATTGTTGTGTCTTAGCAGGTGTAGCACCAAATAGAGTTCTACCACAAGTTATGATATCTGGCCGTAATACAGCTAACTTTTTATCGATTAAGAAATACTCTTGTTCAGAACCAACATAGCTCATAACTTCATCAATCTCCTCTTCATTAACATCATCAACGAGAAATGATATCAATCTCTTAGCAGCAACAGATACAGCATCCATTGATCGTAATAATGGTGTTTTTAGATCAATAACTTCACCAGTATAAGATACAAATGCAGTAGGTATACATAATGTAAGACATTGACCTTTATCCATTAAATATGCTGGTGATGTAACATCCCATGCTGTATACCCTCTTGCTTCATAAGTATCTCTAATACCACCATGAGGAAAGGAACTAGCATCAGGTTCTCCTTGCATTAATGCTTTACCATCAAACTTAGTAAATGCAGTACCATCTCCTCTAGGTTCAATAAAACTATCATGTTTCTCAGCAGTAGAAGCTGTATATGGATAGAATACATGTGTAAAATGTGTAGCACCATATTGTAATGCCCAATCCTTCATAGCTGACGCTACTGTATCAGCTATCTCGGGATGAATCATAGAACCTGAATGATGATAAATATGATGATGATAATAATAATGATAAATACAATAAGATAGTAATGATAATGATGAAGTAGTTATTATTATTATTACGGGTCTTTATGCAAGAGAGTATATGATGATAAACATGTGATGGTAATCTTGATTCCATCACACGTGTTGAGAATACATGTTCCCCGAATGTGGAGGAGGCATCTGTATTATTATTATTATCATCATGTTGTTGTTGTTGAGATGTATGATGAACAGCTCTATCAACTATGGATGATATAGCTTCAACTCTAGCTGTAGTCATAGTGATAAACAAGGATAATGATGATGATGATGAACTACGATGCTAATGTTAATGATGATTATGATGATTATGATGAACCATCAAGAAGATACTGGAGACAGCACAACACAAAGCGCTAGTGCTGCTATTGGAAACTACTACTAGGCAAGATGATACGTTTAACTTTCACGCATTATCATCATCTTCCTTATGTATTATGAACTCCTCGTCATCATCATCATCATTCATATCTTCATCTCCCCCTAATAAGAAGTGTTCCCATTCCTTATCACGCTGCTGTTGCTGTTGCTGTAGGTGTTCATCTGTAATAGTAGTAATAGGTAATGCTTTATCATCTTTTCTATCAATACTTCCCTCTTCTTCTTCTTCCTCCTTCTGTGTACTACTCCCCATGACACTATTATTAGATGGTGTTGGTGGTGATAATATTGGTCTTGATTTTAAATCACGTCCATCATGAAAGAACATACCACTGGCTATCCTACTACTACTACTCCTTTTATCTCCTACTCCTGATGATATTATTGATGGTATAATAAGATTATTAGATGCTAGATGAGCCGCCGCATTCTGAGCTTCATCCATTGTTTTAAATTTGATACATACATATGCATCAAGGGAATCCTCTATTACAACAACCTTCTTTACTTCACCAAATCTTGACATCTCTAAAATCAAAATCATCATCATCATCATCATCATCATCCTTATAAAGAATGTATTATAACTATTATTATTACCAGCTTGTACATCAGCTTTAATATTAGCATATATCTCTTCTGCATGATCACTATTAGCCTCCTCTACACTATACATACCTATTATTATAAACAACACTATTACTACATTATTAATCCTCCCCTTCTTCTTCTTCCTCATCATCATCATGTTGCGATACTACTACTACTACCTTTAAGAACTATTATTGGTTTCCAAGCTCTATCTCTACCGGCTTCATCATCTTCCCAACTTGCTGCTGCTTCTAACTCTTTTCTTCGTAATTCTAGTAATTTTAATCTCCTTTTATTATTCCTATTAGCCATTAATTGTAAAGTATTATTATCCACATCATTTGATATATGATAATCTTCTATCTTTGCTAACTTCTTATTATTACCATAATCATCATCATGACCAAATGATGCCCTCGCAACATGTATCCTAAAACAATAACAACAACAACAACAACTCCTCATCATCATCATCATAATCATAATCGATACTATTACCTGCAATCTGGTCTTATTAAATATTCATCATAACGGTTAATAGCTATTGATACAGATTGTGTAGATTGATATGATATTAATGCATCACCAGTAGGATGATGATGCTGCTGATCTCCTTCTTCTTCTTCTTGTTGTAGCTTGTCATATATTTTAATCTTATAACGTCCTGTTTCCATATCAGTCTTGATAGCACCAGCTAACTTGAATAGGTTATATCTAGTAGATAATAATAAACATTTATGAGGGATGGATAATGGGGGAAGTGATGATGATGA
>NW_003200720.1:381055-387872 GCF_000006405.1 Perkinsus marinus ATCC 50983
AACAGTATAGTAGTAACAATAATAAGCTGAAGTTTCATTAATAGTACACGGTATTTAAACCATAAAGAGTAAAGATCCACCATACCCTTGGTCCAGCAAAACTACCAGGATGAGTATATACAACTAATCTATCCTTCTTGGGATCAATCTAATAATAATAACAAAAATACTAATGATAATACATTAAGTTTACCTTATTATCATGTAACCATTTATTAATAGTTGATGGAGATGGTAACATATGTGGTAATGATGATAAATGCTCATTGGATGTATCACGTATAGTATCAATATCGAATCGTATAGCTCCAGGAATCCTTCTCATCTTATAATCATCATCAGCATTCCTATTAGGATTATTCAAATACCAACTAGCATCCACATATCTATCCCTCTTAATGTTATTACTACTACTAGTAGTAGCAATACCACTCATAGACTTGTTGTATTTAATTGCTGACTTAACTGCATCCGTAGCTGTAATGATGATAGAGGACATAGTAGACATGATGATAGGACAGTATAATAACACCAAATGCTTCTTCAAGAGGGGGAGATACTTATTCTCCCGTCTTAGAAAACGCAACAACTCTGTAATCCACTACGAAGTGGAGTGCTTCTGATCACCATCTATGTCGGTCACACAATGGTAGACTGCGGGTAGCCGCGAGGCAAGCGTAAAGCAATACCAAGACGGCTTAAGTGCCCAAGATGATGGCGTATCTTCGCAACGGGCGCAAACAAACCGTGTCACTAAACTTTGTGTCCTAAATCACCAAATTAGGCGCGCGCGCCCCTGTGATCGGTTTATGCGCGCCTAAGGTTAAGAAAAAGAACATCCTTCACGGTGTTAGTACTCTCTCACTCAAAGTCGTCATCATAAAGGGTTTTAACAAAGATGTAAGCAATTCCGACATCTTGGACTCTCTTGCGTCCTTACAATGTCTCAGCTATTGCATGACATGCACAACAATTCATCATTACATGTGATTACAACATCATCTTCCTCCCCCTGCGGGTGCGGCCAGTTCTAGAGCGGGTACCATCGATGGCTCTTAGGAACTGCTGCTCCCGATCTCTTACATCATCTTCTGCATCTTCGTCAATAGACTCATTACGTGTTGTGTTGAGCCTACTCAAATCTTGGGTGTCTTCTATACCTTTCCGTCTGGTTAGATCATCGTCGGCGTTCATATTCTCGTGGTCGTCGTTTCCTAGATCGTCTTCGTTCTCGTTGTCGCTCTTCACACTTGTGTCTTCTACTCGGTACAAGTTTGTGTGATGGACTACTGGCATCTTAGCTTCGCCGTAGCGCTTTAGAGCATCGCTAGACTCGTCAATCGGTGCTAGTCTGAAGCACTGCTTACCAACCTTCTCAATCACTTGATAAGTCTTCTCGTTTGTCAAAGGACTGAGCTTCTTCTTACGTGGCTTCAGCCATAGGACTCTATCTCCGACTTGCAACCTCTTCTTCTTCAGCCCTTTGTTTTTTCGACCCTCCATATGCTTAAAGGACTGCTGTCGACGTTCTAACCAAGCTTCTTGGAAGATCGACAAGAGTCCTCTTCGGTTCTCGGCCCGATGCTTAGCCTCTTCAACTACCTGTGTCGTATGGAGGGGGTCTTCTACGATGCTCTTCGGTCTGAGGTCTTCCCAGTCAGTACGCACATCGGTGACTTTAAGCAACTTCTGCACTGGTAACATCGGCTCCCACCCATAAATCAAAGTGTGAGGGCATGGCCGTGTCCCTCCACTGTCGGTGGAATTGATGGTTGCCTGTGCCAACGCCAACATGGTACTCCAACTTGCTTTGGGGCATTCAATTAACGTCGTCCTCAGCGTCTTCGTCAGCGTCTTGTGCTGGATCTCGTAGAATCCTCCGACGGCAGGAGTTCGGACTGGAAGAAGGCGATGTGCTATTTGGCCAAGTACACAGACGGCTGAGAAGGCAGGTGAGCGTGCAAACTGTACTCCTTGGTCGGACCATATCTCCTTAGTGTTAGCTTGGAGCTCCCAAAGAAGGATCCGCTCGACTTCCTCGGCAACTGTTCTTGACCTCGCATCTGGTAGGAGTCTGAATATGGTGTAACCTGTTAATCTATCTACGATGGTTAGAACATGTGGCAGTCTTCCTTCTGTCTCGCTTGTCGTGGACTTCGGACGCCGTAAGGGACCATACAAGTCGACACCCACTACTTGGAATGCGTATTCAGGTAGCGGTATGGGTCCTGCAGATTGCCATATGTTAGATGCCTTCGTCGCGGTGTGTAAGCATGCTCTGCAATGGACCACGGCTTCCCGTACAATCTGACGAATACGTGGACACCATGCGATTTGGACAACTTTACGGAAGGTTGACGGATATGATCGATGACCAAGTTGAGAATGGACCACTTCTGCCAGTTGACCAACCACCTTCCTCGGTAAGACAAGTTGTACTATGCTGTCACGACCACCTGTTTTTGCTGCTGTCAGGCCCTTGATTATCTCTCTGACAAGTATACCTTCGTCGTTGATCCTCATACCATAAGTGTAGCCAGAGTGATTGCTCGCTTGCTCGTCTGCCTTCAGCTTATTGATACCTTCTCTTACCTCTTGGTCGTTATTCTGCTCGGCTCGTATCCATCTTATGAGTATATCATGTCCACCATGCCCAGCTGGTTCTACATCGCTCTTATATGCAGCCCTCCATGCTAGCATGATCTTCAATTTCGTAGTGTATTCTTGAAGTGCTGGTAATGTCGTCATGACCTCGCGCATCGCTGTTCCAGCAGCCTGTGCCCCAATGATCATTGCCACTTGTTGTGTTGGGTCGTCGGTCTTGCGTGTCGTCGTCCATATTCGTGAGAGAGCGTCTGCTCGGACATTCATAGACCCTGGGGAATGTTCCACTTTCACAGTTATTCCTCTCAGCTTCCACTCGTATGAGATCTCAGTAATAGCAGCTCGTAATCTGAGTAAGGCCTTATGTTCAACTGATTTCTTACCGATCTGTCCCCAGACGTCGCATTGCGCTGATGCAACTCGGGAATCAGTTATTATGAGCACTTCTTTCAGATCTGGAAGCAGAGGTATCAAGTGGTCGACCTGTCGTACGGCGTTCGCGATGGCTAACAGCTCTCTTCGATTAACGTGCCACGTCTCACTCTTAGTACTGAAGAATCTAGCCTCGGCATATATGATATTATCAGAGTTGTCTTGTATCTCAGCATCCTCTGGCCCTCCAATGGCGCAGAAGCCATGCCCTTCTTGCGACGCGTCGACTTCCACTCGCAGCTTCTCGACATGCTGGTACGAAATCAATCGCTGATCGCTCGGGCTACATCGATCCCAATGCAATTTCGCCAACTTGAAATGTTCACGTACACGATGTACCGTTGCCTTGTCTTCAGGCGGTATGTCCCAATCCTTCCATGCACCCGCTAATTTTCGCATGGCGTCAGCGTGGCCGATTGCTAGAGCTTCCTCATAACCATGCGTGAGGCGTAGAAATGACCCTGCTGCTTTGTAGACTTCCCGTTTAGTTATCGGAGTCTGCATCTCAGTTGCAGGAGCAGGGCGCTTCATCGCGAGACCTGTAGCTTGGGCGAACTTCCAGTAACAACCTAACCAGCGCGTAGGAGTGCTCGATGACCAGATACTTCTCTTGTCAGGTGGACATGAGAAGCCACAGAGATTCCACAGCAGCTCCATGACTATCTCACTGTCAACAACATCCTGACGATTGCCCACGGCTATGTAGTCGTCCATGACACAAATCCATCGTGCCGCGTCGTCTCCCAAAGCGCTGGAGATCTTCTCAGCGCACTTGAGTAACGTAAGTTGACTGAAGTTGAGCCCTAGTGGACCGCAGCTCAGGCCAAAGACTAAGCAGCTGCTGGAGAACCATTTCATCCCTGCCTTCAGCCAGATCTCAAGGGGGTGACCGTCTTCATCTACTGGGAGAACACGTATTGAGTAGAACGCCTTCGCCAAATCATATTGACGAATTTCTTGTGATAGGTTCCGATCATCGACCATCGCACGCAGCTGCTGGATTGCTTCGGGCACCGAAGAGGGACCAACACTCGTTTTTTCGCGGTACTTCAGTGGAGGTGAGACCCCGTTGATTCTACGTAGATCAACGCAGGGGCGTATTTTTGTCGTCTTAGCTTCGGATTGTATCACCGGGAACACTGTTGCAGCCATTCTCATTTGGTCTTGGTCAGGTGGTCGTAACTGTGGCTTCCACCAACCCTTCTTGATGTAACCGTCCAGCTGATTATCCCACTCTTCTTTTTGAGTGGGTGTTAGGGACTGGATCATCTTTGTACTTGACCATGGATACGTAGCATTCTCGTTCGTCGCCGGTGTCACCGTCCACCTTACTTGATACTGGTATTTCTGGCTTTCAGTATCTGTTCCCATGATTTGGTCGCCCTTGGCCAGTCGACCCTTAAAGCCGTTGCCGATCTCTACCCAACCTTGGGCTGCTATTGCATCAAGGCAGAGAGTAGCTTTCTTCATCATCTTGCCTTTCGCATCTCTGCCTCTCAGGCTGGTTTGACGGACTCCTTTCGGCATGGCCTTTTCGAGTAGTTTCTCGACCCACCCCCCTGGCAGAGGGTGCGAAGTAAGGAGATCACTTTCTTTAGCATCACTGTATTCCTCCTCAGGCGTCGATACGAGCAGCTCGCCATTTACCCGGCATACCTCCACGTGGATTGCGGGCACCACTGACTCGGCAGTTAAATTGCTTCTTCTCGACGAAGGATGTCTGTCTTCATCCTCGCTGAGGAACGTACGTCGAAGCTCTGATTGTTCGCTGCATGGATCAGTCTCATGGAACTTCAGGTTCACGTCCAGGATACACAGTGCTCGTCGGCCGAAGATGACTCGGGGTAGCGGGCAGTCGACTATGACAAAGGGGATGTAGGCGAGTTTGTCAGAGTGCTCTCTTAGTCTCACTGGGACAATAGCTTCTTCCTTGCTCAGGGCCGTACTGCCATCGGCGTAAATAAGCTTGATCGCTCTCGGAGTGGCCAATACTTTCACACCTCCTAATTTCTTCAAGTCTTCGACAATCTGCCTTGGTATCAGTGAGCATGCTGCTCCACTGTCTAATAATACCTCTTGTACGCAGATACCAGTATCTCCTAGATCACACTTCAGCAATGGAGGGGAATCTCGTTCTCCGATCGAGTGGATCTTCATCGTCCCGGGGGTCTCCTGTGCCACTGCAGCTGCGATGTGGACCTCGACAAGGCCTTGTGAAGCAGTAGGTCCTTGCGAGGTTTCCTTCTTCCCTTCTTGAGTTGCTTGATTGGACTGAACCGCTTTCGCACCGTTTTGGCTTCGAGAATCGCCTTTCTGGCAGTTCTTCGCTAAATGTCCCTTCTTATTGCATCTCCGGCAACGGACGTCTCTGCATGCTGCCATAGCATGTCCTGTTCGTCCACAGTTGCTGCACTTGACGTCAGCAGGGACTTGGCAGTCAGCCTTCAAATGCACTAAGCTGCCGCACCGATGACAGGCTCTTATCTTCTGAGCTTCACCGCGCTGTGACGTTTGACTTGGCTCATAGACACCCTTCAGTCCTCGAGCTCTATCAGGTGCCCTGTCATACTGTGTCTCCTTCTCTTGAAGCTCGGTCACTCTGAAATAGTCGGCGGTATCGGCCAAGTCGTCCGCACTGGTGGAGTGTAATCTTGGACCATAGAACCCCTCTAGCCTCCTCTTCAACCAACGCGGTAAGCCAAAGATTAGTCTCTGCCTATATTCGGCGGCGGTAACTGTATGGTCTTGGTTGACAGCAAGGCCGCGCTCCTTGACCCTGCCGAGGAAGCCAACAGCGGTCTCATCCGTTTTCATGGTCATTGTCTCGAAGCGGTGGACAGTCCTACCCATCGACCAGCTCCTGGAGTAGTGAGCTTGCATCGTGGTCAGTAGAACTTCGACTGGCGAAGGACTGACCTGGGTTATATCTATCGAAGTCATACACTGCTGAGCGTACAGTAGCTCAGCGCCCTCAAGGCACTTCATAGCATAGCAGCAAGCTTGGAGTCCTCTGAGTCTATAAGACGATACAGCCGTCTGGACCCTGGACTTCCACTCCTCAAAGGTGAGCTCGAGATCTTCGGCTTTTGCCACCGACCATGGGCATCCAGAGGGTAAGGGCAGATGTTGTACTCCCAGGCCTTGGCTCGCCCCGCTTACGGTCGCAGGAATTCCAGTTCGGGCGGCTTCATCTCCCTTGGTGTACTCGATGAGGCACTCGGTCAATCCACGGACTACTCCTCGACCACTCGGTATGGGGGGATCGACTAACATGTTGTACTCTTGAATTATCTTGACGGCGAGGGCCAGGGCCAGGGCGGGTCGCCCGCGCTCTTCATCCCCGAACCCAACTTCTCCAAGAACCCACTGTACTCTAACATATGCGGTATATATGGCAGCTTCGATATCTTGCTCTGTATCCTCAGCAGTACACTTGAGTCCTTCGACTTTCTCTCTCCTAAGGGCCGTCGTGAGCTCGCGGGAAGTCCTTATGATTTCGCTCAATGTTCGATCAACTTGCGACCGATTTTCGAGCTGGGGCTTCTTCTCAAGGATCCAATCAGAGAGTGCTTGAGTTCTTTGGCGGAACGTAGACGACGGAGGGGAGAGTAGCGTCATCGGGGTAGAGTCCCACCGAGATCGCCATGATGTTAGTACTCTCTCACTCAAAGTCGTCATCATAAGGGGTTTTAACACAGATGTAAGCAATTCCGACATCTTGGACTCTCTTGCGTCCTCACAATGTCTCAGCTATTGCATGACATGCACAACAATTCATCAT
>NW_003207572.1:0-1092 GCF_000006405.1 Perkinsus marinus ATCC 50983
GGAATCAGACAGAGTGTTGTACATCTGTGTAATCAAGTCAATGGTGGGTAAAGTCATACGACGATCGAAGTATTGGCAGTCGTTCAGACCCGAGGCAGTATAATCGTCACATGGCCTCGTTTTGGAGACCTGGCGTACGGGAAATCTTCGTGAAATCAAATAGCCAGTCGCATAACTGTCGCCGTCGATGGGGTCAGCCATGGTGTGATTATCGACCTCATCAATAGCCGCCTGCCACAAAATGGCATCATCAGTACTCGGAGACTCGCGTTGCAAACGTTGGTATGTTAGGTCGTCCTTGAGAAAGCCCGTACGTAAAACAGTGTTGGGGTCAGTATACGTCCATTTCTGGGAGACACCCTCAGCGAAAATGTTACCTGGGGTGTGGAAATTGCCATGGACTGCCAAACCGTAAACCAACTCCAGTGCGAGTGACGAGTCACAATAGTTGGCACGACGTAACAGGACGGCCATGAGTGGAAGATGTAAGTGAGAACAGAAACCGAGGATTTGTGGATGCATTTCGGCTAACCACAGTTGTCGAGTAGGTTCGAGAGCACGAGCAAGGCGGCGGATTTGTTTGCACTGAGAGCGGCGGAGACGTGGGACGCGATGTCGATTAGCGCAGACAAAGGAAATGGCGTGCTTGAGAGGAGCTGGTAGAGGATCGGTAAGATCGAGAGGATGACACAGAGCTTGAGCAGCGCGCAGGTGCTCGTGCGGTGAAGTAAGATTCGAGCAATCAACAGAAATGGAAGTACGTTGTCTGAGAATCTGGGCGTCAGAAGAGGCGTAGTAGTGGATGTCATCATGGGATGTAGTTATCAGAGGATCGCACGCAGGCAAATGATTGTCTGACGGGAGGGGCAATAGCTTGATGGAGCCATCAGGCAGAGTGACAGGATGCAAGATATACTTCTCATGTCGGCGACTCAACCGACGACGCAGCTTACGTCGGTGTTTGTTTATCGAGGAGGAAGAGACAGACATGAAGGAGGTGGGTAATAGCTAGGATAACTTGCACCCTTACTTAGCTACGAAAGAGACACAAGAGCCAATGATGAACATCGATGCAAAACATCAGCATATCAT
>NW_003216532.1:0-1809 GCF_000006405.1 Perkinsus marinus ATCC 50983
AAAAGCCCTGGGAGGCCGCACGGAGTCACAACCAACCCAACCATTCTGTCCGCACCAGTGACGATGCAGCTCTGTCTACGGAACTGTTCACAGTCCCCGCTGAGGTGATGCAGATTGAGAACGAGAGCACGAACTTGTGTTGGGGGAGTGTAGAAGTAATACCCTCGAACTCCTTCAGGACGCTCAATGCTAGTGTAGTTATGCGTCCCTAGCACTGAGGTGTGCTGGCACTTGTAATCACCAATCTTGGGTATGGGAAAGGAAATGCCTAGGAAATTGACCTCCACAGGCGTTTCTCCCACAGCAAGAGCCAGGAGGACAATGTAAAGGAGGATGAACATAAGCGAGCAAAAGCGCCCGGAACTACGAACTGAGCCCGACGCACCTCATGGACCAGGACTGCGAGACTATTCCCAATCACTAAAGCCGGACATGGAGGAGACTTCCACACACGATCTACCCGAAGTGGTTGAATTCAAACATGGTTGAAGCTCGTGAGTGTCGAGTCGAGACAACCATGCACCACAGAATCTGCTGTTCGCCCAGACAGAGCAGTGGTGGCCTTTAGAGCTAGTGTGTGGAGCACACTGTCTTCAATGCCAGCGTGGTACTCTTTTTGAATGATCGAAGCTACAGGGTTTGGTAAAAAGACGAAGTTGACGACGAACTCGCCGCACACTGTTCAGACCCCCATCGTAAAACGATATGTTTTTAGTCATATAATCGCAACCATATTATAGCACAAATGAAAGCCCGGACTTCCGTTCGCGGCCTTGCGTAACATCGACAAGAGCCGAGTCGACTAGCAAGGGGGAGGAGTCTCCCACAAGGCGCCCCACCCAAGGCGGGATGGGTGGGACAAGAACATCTTCCACACACTTAGCACTCTAGTGTTGGTCACCAACTGTCTGCGATGAGCCCAACGGTGGCGTGGCTGGTCTCGCAAGAATGCACATGACTAGTTTACGCAGCAGATTACCTCACATTTCCCCTCAACACACAGTGTATCAGGCAACAAACTTGTCCCCAATTGCCGGTTTCGAAGCCCGAAACTGAACACAACTGCATGAGGTAGGTACTAGCGGCCTAGCCAAAGGTGAACGGGCATAAAGGTAAATGTTCGTTGAATCAACGAGCAAGTTTAAAGAGTAAAAACACCCACGCAACGGCATGACCATTCACATCAGGGTTGGACACAAGTGAAGCATTACACACCGATACTGCTCGATATATTCTCCAGTACTCCTATACAGCCTATACCATATAGGCCATGTGATACACGGACCAAGTGGATCCATCATTAACTGAAATTTGCCTACTCTAGACAAAGGTATTCTGAGCGAGGTCTCGTTTGGACTCGCTTACTATGGTAAAGCGATCGATTTCTGGAAGCCTCCATAGAAGCAATCACCGCTGGGAATTATAGTGGTACCTCACAAGGCTCTCAAACTTCCCTGATATCACCGCCGTCGATTCCAGGGAGGAATCTAAAATAAGACTTTAGGAGGCTTCCGTGACATGAACTGCCCAAGCCGTAGCTATCCATCGTACTTATCGTCACTGGCCATCCGCAGAGACTACTGACATATTCCCTCTACTGTGCGCAACGCAAGAGCATAGTAGTGAATCTAATGTTGATTATAGTACTGAGAATGAATGGATCGTCATAGACTACTTACCAAGCATGAAGCAGTGGGGGCTCTGAGGAGGATTTGAATGGACCGATACGGGATTATGGGAGTTATTACAATTTTCGACCGGATGTCTTCACAAAGTATCGCAAAGGCAGACAGAGCAGTACTATCCCAA
>NW_003210610.1:0-1751 GCF_000006405.1 Perkinsus marinus ATCC 50983
TTGACGTAACGTTTATTGTAACGCTATCTCAGCACCGCCGTCGTTTCGTCCTCCCTTTGTGCATGCGTGCAACCTGATGATCAAATTCATCGTAGTGGCTCCATGTTAGCTGTGGCTCAGTCCCTCCTTAGACGTGTGGGATATCTCAATCCCCAATATCCTATGCGCGAACGCTTCACCCGTATCACTATGGCTAGTGGTCCTTTCACAGGGATCGAGAGTTCACTGAGGAAGTGTTGGTCGAGTTCGGAGCTCACCCCAACATCATCAACTTCTCCTCGGCTGTTGCTGTCTGCCGGGAAAGGAACCCCGACCCTTCCGTTTTGAGAGGTCTTTCTCTGAAGTGCATGCGTTTGTCAAACTGACCTCCCATTCAGATCTATTCGATCCCTTGACAGACTCAGAAGGCCGCATTCAAACTGAATGCCTCGACTATCTGCTACGACGATCCAAGGAGCCCTCTGGTCAGCCGTCCTTCTCTGAGGTAGCCCATCTTTCTATTCACGTGATATCTGCTCTGCTCAGGAGGAGATTACCGATTTGCTCGAGGCGGCCGTGGATGAGAACGGAACCAAAATCAACGTCAACGATTTATGTAATTATCTCATCAAGTCATGAATGCCATTGACGTTTATCTCTATCTTTGTGTTGGACAGGAAATGATATTGACTGAGCAGTCTCTGTTCTCTTCAGCACCATGTTAAGCAGCACCTCGGCAGCCCTCGTCCGTCGCCTAAGGGGATCGCCGTTTGCTCAGGAGTTTTCCTCGAGGACGTTCGCGACGATCAGTCTTGGTCCTGGTATCACGAAGCATGTGCCCAATAGGGAGCCCTATAGAGGTGACAATGAGAGTAGCTCGACACGTTATTTCTCTCGTTAGGCCCTCTGAAGGCTTGTATACTGGACTGGTCTGGCACTACTGCTGATGCTCACGTGCTGGCCCCTGCTGTTGTTTTCGTCGAAGTTTTCCGCAAATTTGGCGTTGACATCACCATGAAGGAATCCAGGTTGCCCATGGGTAGATACGGATGAGGTCCAACAAAGGATCATAAGTCCGATCATCAGGTCTCCGCAAGGATCTTCATATCGCGAAAATCCTGGAAATCCCCTCAGTCCAGGAACGCTGGCAGAAGGTCAAAGGGCGACCATCGACCGCCGCTGACGTTGAAGCCATGTTCAAGGAATTCGTCCCTTTGCAGTGCGAGGTAGCATTCAGCTTCGCACTATCACCTTCATATTGTCTTCAGGTTCTTCCAAAGTATACTACCCTTATTGACGGCGCTGCTGATACGGTGAACCTTTTGAAATCTAAGTAGGCTGCCTCCCAGGTTAGTTCATTTCAAGTGGTGTGCTCAGGTATAATCTAAAGATAGGCTCCACTACGGGTTTCACTAAAGTTATGGTTGATATCCTTCTTGAGAAGGCTAAGGAGCAGGGGTATACTCCGGACTCTAGTGTGGCTGGAGATGAAGTTAGTCGTTTGGCCGGCATACGTATGCAGTGGTCATCTCAGGTGCCTAACAACATGGGTTTCCGACCGGCGCCATTTATGCTGTACCAAAATCTCTGCAATTTAGGAGTCTTCCCAATCGAATCGGTGAGTACTGTTATAACGCGTATTGCGTACTCTAGCATGTTCAGTGGTGAAAGTTGATGACACCGTAAGTGGAGTGGGAGAAGTCTGTCAGCAGTTGTTGGAGTGTTGGTAAGCCATTGTCATCATCATCTGCTGACTGCTCTAGTACTCTCTA
>NW_003199971.1:0-1006 GCF_000006405.1 Perkinsus marinus ATCC 50983
ACAGTATCTCGACTTCGTCTCATGGATCGGGGCTTCTTGTGTTCTCAACTAGGTAGTAGTAACTACAACAACGGCGTAGTTGTATGAGCAATGACAGGGCTGGCTTTCCTGTTTTACAATTGTCGTGTCAGAATGAGCGGTATATCCCCTTGGTTCAGTTCTTGAATTCATGCTAGCTCTCTGACTGTCCCTCATAGCATCTGCAGAACAATATGCTCCTTTCAGCTTTTGCGATATAAGCTATATCAGCAGAGTAGAAATATTATGCTCATCTAAATAGGAGGAATACATGATTTACGTTTCAACGATGATCCCGAAGAACGGCAGGAATAGGAAGTCACGCACTATGGTCTTGCTAGCTGAGAGAATATATTAACCCCATTCTATGTCGATCGAACTCATAGCAAGGAGTAGCCGCGGCTCAATAGCCTGCTCTCTTTGGTCACTCCTCTACGTGGTATTCCTCGTACTATTTGCAGCATTCGCGATTTATTCGGCAGTTTACACCAGCGTGAACGCACAGAAATCTATAGTGACTCAAGTGAATGCCCAACAGGTAAGGCAGGTCTTAACCCCAGTAACATACAAATGAGGTACTTCCCTCAGTTGATGGACTTGGCAGATAGTTTAGGCGTAGCGATATTCTTACCAATCAACCCAGTACGAGCATCTTGGATTGTAGCTATCATAGTTGGAGTTATGATACCGCTTTCAGCTGTCCTTGGTATCGTTTACCACTGCAGCTCGACCATTAGGTGAGATGTCATGTAAACTTCGATATCATAAGGAGGATTCACCCGTCCTGTTATTCCTTCTGAAGGGCCACAGTCTATAGTAGAAAAACCTCTGTCAAGACGGTTGTGATGATAGTTGAATAGCGAGCCTGCGATGCTACTCTTTCCCTCACTTGCGGACTATTTCAGGAAACGTAAACTATGGAGGTACACTGTTGGTGGGACCTTTTTCGGGCTTCTGCTGTTGACGTTCGTCGGAGCACTCCTTGTGG
>NW_003205304.1:0-973 GCF_000006405.1 Perkinsus marinus ATCC 50983
AAAATCCGCCCCATTTGAGCTATAGTGCATTTGAATTGGATAGGAGATGGCAGATTCTCTTCACTAACTCTTGTGGCAGTGTACTCACTGTGTCTCTACACTGACTCTACGGTACTCGTTATTAAGGGCTGTTTCAATTAACTCTTGCGGCATTGTATTAGCTTTGAGCTGGACGAGCATTTCGGGTCTGTCCATTTGGACTCTCTGGTCATCCATCGCTTCCATTACGAATATCTTGTCTATCTGCGACACTTTACTAAAATCATTCTGTCGTTGGCATTAACCTCCGCTTGCCCACATCATGAATCCTCGCACCCTCAAGGTGGAGGCCACAATGGCCATTGTAGTGCCCACATGTGCAGTACTATTTACGGGTCAATTCAGAAGAGGACTGGCTATCGCAGGGGTGAGCCCCTCTCACTGTGGTCGTTGTTAAATGAGGCCCTCCACGTCGTGAAGCTAATCGTGTGTATCGGCCAGCTTGATGAACCGGCACGCGTCAGTTCACAGAGCATTCATCAGCTCTTCTGAGCATTTTGGGAGAGTTCCTCAGAAACTCATAAGATGTAGCCAACTAACAACACAACACGAATGAGAATGGCAAAGGGACTGATATGATATTCCAATCTACCCCGTCGCTTGATTAGACAACTCGGTAGGAAACACGGAGGAGAGCTGGAATCACCAAGGCGGCAAGAACCAACCCAGCAGCCATCAAATATGGTATAGCAGATGAATGATGATTCCAAAATTATGCCACAATTGTCTAATTTGGACCTTCTTAAATCATCGTGGTTGTTGCTACATGGGCAAATCCTTGAGCGTCATCGTAGTGCAAGTAAGGAAGTGATCGTTCGCCACAGCTTCACCACAAACAGTCACAACATTCCAACCGTTGGTGATGCTGAAAAATTTGAGAAGACCACTACCGATAAAAGACGTAGTAAAAAGAGGTACTTGACGAAGCAAGTCA
>NW_003208834.1:0-1231 GCF_000006405.1 Perkinsus marinus ATCC 50983
CTAGTATCACTCGCTTACTCGGACGTTATATATCGTCCCCCCCAGGTCGAGGGGTTCTGCAGAGGTGGTTGGCAATGCCATGTAGCAACATTGATATTATAGAGTCAAGGTTGAAGGCACAGGAGATCATCATAGGCAACCTCTCGCCTGACCTCGCTTCTAGGATGAGTAAGAATCTCAGAAAGCACCGTGACCTCTCTAAGATACTCGATAGAGTTACCCAAGGTTTCAATCTCGATAGTGCGGCTCGAGTAGCTGCATGGTTACAATTACTACGATCATGCCAAGCTGCGTTAGAGATAATTAGATCTATCGAGATGCTACCACCAACATCACCATTGAGGATTGAGGTACCCTGTATATCCAGCCTGCTGGAGTGCCGTACACCATTACTACAAATACAGCACATGTTGGAGGCCAGCTTTGACCTAGATGCCTGGGCAGCTGCTGGGCCTACCCACCTATCGATCAAGGTTGGCATCATCCCTGAACTTGATGCATTACGTGAACAGTACGATAAGTTGGAGGACATCCTCACTAGGATGGGTGCTGCTGAATCCAAGGCCTTAGAGGACAGACTACAACAGCAACAAGGAGGAGGAGCAGGCTCGCTACCTTCATGTTCTCTCGCGCCTAGTAACATCGACTATCACGGTAACGATCCAAACGACCCTTGGTATGAGGCTTTGAGTACTACAGGCTGTGACCACCACTCAGACCATCGTCCCATAGCTGGTAGCTACATCAGCGACAGTCAACTCTTCTCCAGGCCTGTACATATACAACTGCAGTACTTCCCTCAAATGGGGTTCGTAGCCTCCTTGCCGAGTGCAGATGTTCAGGAGGTACTCGTCCCACTACTTTCTGCCGGGCGGGGGAAGCTCAGAGATATTGACGATGACTGGCAGGAATGTGTTGATGTTGTATGCGGGAACCTCGAGGGTTGGGACTTCAAGTTTCGTACTGCCGACAGAGCCTTCTTCAAAAGCCCTATAACACGAAGGCTCGATAAATACCTGGGTAACATAGAATCTAAGATGATAGAGATAGAGTACTATCACCCCCTGCCCCTCATCAGAGTGTATGGGTGTAGATACGAATACCTGTATAGACTAGCAGATAGACTCGAGGAGATCGGGAGTAAGCCTCTTGCTGTGGCCACAGCTGCATTATCAGAGCTAGACTGTCTCTTGGGGTTGTCCAGAGCCAGTCGGGAGCACGGCTGGACCCG
>NW_003210461.1:0-1624 GCF_000006405.1 Perkinsus marinus ATCC 50983
GGGTGCATCAACTATCTCATTGAAGCTGCTGTACATGATATTGACAGATTCCCTGAGGTCGTGGATACGGGCACTCGAGTGTTCTTGGACCCGCCTCAGTTCAAGTCGATGCTCTTTGTGGGCACAAATGTGGTTGCTGATTTCCCCATCCCTGGTATCCCTCCACTTAAGATGGGCAGTTTGGAGTTAGCCATGGGCCCCACCAAGGACAGCATGCACGTTGCGGTGTGTCGAGCTTCTATTGCTGGGTGTCTGTACATGCGGAATGACATCCACGTGAAAGTGTCGTGTCATAGGAGTGACCTCAACGACCCCTTGGATGACATTAAGGTCAACAGAGACTGGTGCCGGCCAGCGCCCCGATATGAAGGGGAGCCTCCTAGGGTCCTTCGAACCCTCCGTTTGTGGGTAACCCATTTGCCTGAGTGGGTCCGTAAGTCTAAGGACCGCAATAGGAAGCTGGCTTTGACGGCTGAATGCAGCGTGAGGGAAGCGGCGCTATTAGCTGCTGGTGCGGTAGAGGCCTTTCACGCCTTTGACCGTGAATTCACGAGTACTGGTCCACCTAAAGGGCCGCTCAAGGACTTGGCTGTGGATCTCTGTGGGGCTATGAGGTTTCTATTGGGTAATCCGTCAACGGGTCGAAAGCGACGATTCAGTTTCGATGATGATGATGTCCACGAGGCCGAGCCTTTGGAGAAATCGGGTATTTGCCTCTCCTCAGAGGCGATACATTTTACCTATTTGGAGGACACTAAGGAGATGGAGTGCACTCTTACGGCAGTGATTGTCCAGATGCTTCCTAAAGTCATCACGGCCTGTCTACCAGAAGCTCACTTTGCTTTGCTGGATCAAGGCACGCGGGCTGTTGTGGTGTTGGGCACGGAATCGGTCAGCCCGGAGATCGCGGCCTTTGAGAACGCCTTGTCGGTTTCATGTCGTCTTGGGGAGCTGCAGCATCTTCTGGAGGACTTGTTGGTTGAGTACGAGGGAGCATCAGCGCTGGGGTTACACCCGCCCTCACCCAAGAGAGCCTCTTGGAGTGGTAGTGATGGCACTATGCCGGTGTTGACGCCATTGGAGGAGCCCGATCCAGGGCCCATACCGGAGCCCTTGAGGATGGTACTCTCGGTCGAGTTCCTCTCTGGGATGTGCTTCACTTGGGCAGTCCGTGGGCTAGAGCCGCTACAGCTCCTTACGGCTGACCCGATCTCGGCCCGCTTGGTCTTCAACACCCATGGTGCTACGGGGTCACCAGCCTTGGTCTTGCCAGCTCTTGGTCCCACGCAAGATCCTATCCTGGCCCATTGGCTCACAGAGCCTTGGTGTCTCGAGCAAGGAGCCTCGTCTAGCAGCACTTCTAGTAAGAGTAGCGAGGCTCACTCGTGGGATATCGACTCGGTCCTGATCGACAAACTAAATGCCTTTATGAAAGGGCTCAAGTATTTGAAGGATCTCAAGCCCGGCCTCATCGAGAATGCTGCGGTGTACTCTATGGGGGAGGGCATTCTGGACAAGCCCGTGTACGCCCAGTTTGATGCTGCATTCACCAACCCTACTATGAGATGGGGAGCTGGTTCTTCAATTTCTCATGTTAACTCGGTTCAACTCCGCTTGTTGGTGC
>NW_003205289.1:0-8029 GCF_000006405.1 Perkinsus marinus ATCC 50983
TAGGATGCGAACGAACTGATGTGCATGACATTTGAGGAACATTGATGAGAATTGATGTATATCCCAAAAAATGTATCTACCTCTAGACTCTTATCCTATATAAGCCCTACCATTTCAGCAAATTCGCTGTCGTTGCAGCCATCATTTGGGGAGAGACCTCTTACGAAGAGTGCGAACGATACCATTACTTCGCCGACGTTCCTGTCAAACCGCTGGGCTACGCAGGCAAGAATGCGATTCAGCTAAATATCATCGCCCTTGCATAGGTACTCCGCGATGCTGTGAGTCACTCCTCTAGCAACATGAACAGGGTGGCGGCTCACATGGGCAGAGATGAGATCCTCTGCGTCTTACAGACAGCGTGTCCGAGTGGTTAAGGAGGTGGACTCGAAATCCACTAGGCTATGCCTGCGCAGGTTCGTATCGTGCCGCTGTCGTACGTCTGATGGCGTATGGGTTTTCAAGACATCTGAGCAGTCTCGCTTTCGAATCCTCATAGCGACTCCGATGGACATTATGACCGAGTAGGATGCGAACGAACTGATGCGCATGACATTTGGGGAACATTGATGAGAATTGATATATATCCCAAAAAATGTATCTACCTCTAGACTCTTATCCTATATAAGCCCAACCATTTCAGCAAATTCGCTGTCGTTGCAGCCATCATTTGGCGAGAGACCTCTTACGAAGAGTGCAAACGATACCATTACTACGCCGAGTATACAAGAATGCGATTCAGCTAGATATTATCGACCTTGCATAGGTACTCCGCGATGCTGTGAGTCACTCCTCTAGCAACATGAACAGGGTGGCGATTCACATGGGCAGAGATGAGATCCTCTGCGTCTTTCAGACAGCGTGTCCGAATGGTTAAGGAGGTGGGCTCGAAATGCACTAGGCTATGCCTGCGCAGGTTCGAATCCTGTCGCTGTCGTATGTCTGATGGCGTATGGGTTTTTAAGACATCTGAGCAGTCTCGCTTTCGAATCCTCATAGCGACTCCGATGGACATTAGGAATAAGTAGGTTGCAAACCAATCAAAGCCCATGACATTTGAGGAACATTGATGAGAATTGATTTATATCCCAAAAATGTATCTACCTCTAGACTCTTATCCTATATAAGCCCTATCATTTCAGCGAATTCGCTGTCGTTGCAGCCGTCATTTGGGAAGAGACCTCTTACGAAGAGTGCGAACGATACCATTACTTCGTCGACGTTCCTGTCAAACCGCTGGGCTACGCAGGCAAGAATGCGAGTCAGCTGAATATCATCATCCTTGCTGAGGTGCTCCGCGATGCTGTGAGCCACTCCCTAGCAACATGAACAGGGTGGCGATTCTCATGAGCAGAGATGAGATCCTCTGCGTCTTCCAGACAGGGTGTCCGAGTGGTTAAGGAGGTGGACTCGAAATCCACTAGGCTATGCCTGCGCAGGTTCGAATCCTGCTGCTGTCGTATGTCTGATGGCGTTTGGGTTTTCAAGACATCTGAGCAGCCTCGCCTTCGAGTCCTTATAGCGATTCTGATGAACATTAGGAGTAAGTAGGTTGCGAACTAACCAAAGCGCATGACATTTGAGGAACATTGATGAGAATTGATGTATATCCCCAAAAAAATGTATCTACCTCTAGACTCTTATCCTATATAAGCCCTATCATTTCAGCGGATTCGCTGTCGTTGCAGCCGTCATTTGGGAAAAGACCTCATATGAAGAGTGCGAACGATGTCATTACTTCGCCGACGTTCTTGTCAAAGCGTTGGGCTACGTACGCAAGAATGCAAGTCAGCTAAATGTCATCGTACTTGCAGAGGTACTCCGCGATGCTGTGAGGGACTCCCCTAGCAACATGAACGGGGCGGCGATTCTCATCGGCAGAGATGAGATCTTTCGAAACTTCCAGACAGCGTGTCCGAGTGGTTAAGGAGGTGGACTCGAAATCCACTAGGCTATGCCTGCGCAGGTTTGAATCCTGCTGCTGTCGTATGTCTGATGGCGTTTGGGTTTTCAAGACATCTGAGCAGCCTCGCCTTCGAATCCTTATAGCGATTCTGATGAACATTAGGAATAAGTAGGTTGCAAACTAACCAAAGCGCATGACATTTGAGGAACATTGATGAGAATTGATGTATATCCCAAAAAATGTATCTACCTCTAGACTCTTATCCTATATAAGCCCTACCATTTCAGCGGATTCGCTGTCGTTGCAGCCGTCATTCGGGAAGAGACCTCATATGAAGAGTGCGAACGATGTCATTACTTCGCCGACGTTCTTGTCAAAGCGTTGGGCTACGTACGCAAGGATGCGAGCCAGCTAAATATCATCGCCCTAGCAGAGGTACTCCGCGATGCTGTGAGGCACTCCCCTAGCAACATGAACAGGGCGGCGATTCTCATCGGGAGAGATGAGATCTTTCGAAATTTTCAGACAGCGTGTCCGAGTGGTTAAGGAGATGGCCTTGAAATCCATTAGGCTCTGCCTGCGCAGGTTCGAATCCTGCCGCTGTCGTATGTCTGATGGCGTATGGGTTTTCAAGACATCTGAGCAGTCCCGCTCTCGAATCCTCCTAGCGACTCCGATGGACATTATGAGCGAGTAGGATGCGAACGAACTGATGCGCATGACATTTGCGGAACATTGATGAGAATTGATGTATATCCCAAAAAATGTATCTACCTCTAGACTCTTATCCTATATAAGCCCTATCATTTCAGCGAATTCGCTGTCGTTGCAGCCGTCATTCGGGAAGAGACCTCTTACGAAGAGTGCGAACGATACCATTACTTCGCCGACGTTCCTGTCAAACCGCTGGGCTACGCAGGCAAGAATCTGTGAGTCACTCCTCTAGCAACATGAACAGGGTGGCGACTCACATGGGCAGAGATGAGATCCTCTGCGTCTTCCAGACAGCGTGTCCGAGTGGTTAAGGAGGTGGACTCGAAATCCACTAGGCTATGCCTGCGCAGGTTCGAATCCTTCCGCTGTCGTATGTCTGATGGCGTATGGGTTTTCAAGACATCTGAGCAGTCTCGCTTTCGAATCCTCATAGCGACTCCGATGGACATTATGAGCGAGTAGGATGCGAACGAACTGATGCGCATGACATTTGAGGAACATTGATGAGAATTGATGTATATCCCAAGAAATGTATCTACCTCTAGACTCTTATCCTATATAAGCCCTACCATTTCAGCAAATTCGCTGTCGTTGCAGCCATCATTTGGGGAGAGACCACTTACGAAGAGTGCGAACGATACCATTACTACGCCGAGTATGCAAGAATGCGATTCAGCTAAATATCATCGTCCTTGCAGGGGTACTTCGCGACGCTGTGAGTCACTCCCCTAGCAACATGAACAGGGTGGCGATTCTCATGGGGAGAGCTGAGATGCTCTACATCTTTTAGACAGTGTGTCCGAGTGGTTAAGGAGGTGGACTCGAAATCCACTAGGCTATGCCTGCGCAGGTTCGAATCCTGCCGCTGTCGTATGTCTGATGGCGTATGGGTTTTCAAGACATCTGAGCAGTCTCGCTTCCGAATCCTCATAGCGACTCTGATGGACATTATGAACGAGTAGGATGCGAACGAGCTGATGTGCATGACATTTGCGGAACATTGATAAGAATTGATGTATATCCTAAAAAATGTATCTACCTCTAGACTCTTATCCTATATAAGCCCTACCATTTCAGCGAATTCGCTGTCGTTGCAGCCATCATTTGGGAAGAAACCTCTTACGAAGAGTGCGAACGATACCATTACTACGCCGACGTTCTTGTCAAAGCGCTGGGCTACGTATGCGAGAATGCGAGTCAGCTAAATATCATCGTCCTTGCTGAGGTGCTTCGCGATGCTGTGAGCCACTCCCCTAGCAACATGAACAGGGTGGCGATTCTCATGGGCAGAGATGAGATCCTCTGCGTCTTCCAGACAGCGTGTCCGAGTGGTTAAGGAGGTGGACTCGAAATCCACTAGGCTATGCCTGCGCAGGTTCGAATCCTGCCACAGTCGTATGTCTGATGCCGTTTGGGTTTTCAAGACATCTGAGCAGCCTCGCCTTCGAATCCTTATAGCGATTCTGATGAACATTAGGAATAAGTAGGTTGCGAACTAACCAAAGCGCATGACATTTGAGGAACATTGATGAGAATTGATTTATATCCCAAAAAATGTATCTACCTCCAGACTCTCATCCTATATAAGCCCTACCATTCAGCGGATTCGCTGTCGTGCAGCCGTCATTCGGGAAGAGACCTCATATGAAGAGTGCGAACGATGTCATTACTTCGCCGACGTTCTTGTCAAAGCGTTGGGCTACGTACGCAAGGATGCGAGTCAGCTAAATATCATCGCCCTTGCAGAGGTACTCCGCGATGCTGTGAGGCACTCCCCTAGCATCATGGACAGGGCGGCGATTCTCATCGGGAGAGATGAGATTTTTCGAAACTTCCAGACAGCGTGTCCGAGTGGTTAAGGAGATGGACTTGAAATCCATTGAGCTCTGCCTGCGCAGGTTCGAATCCTGCCGCTGTCGTATGTCTGATGGCGTATGGGTTTTCAAGACATCTGAGCAGTCTCGCTCTCGAATCCTCATAGCGACTCCGATGGACATTATGAGCGAGTAGAATGCGAACGAACTGATGCGCATGACATTTGAGGAACATTGATGAGAATTGATGTATATCCTAAGAAATGTATCTACCTCTAGACTCTTATCCTATATAAGCCCTACCATTTCAGCAAATTCGCTGTCGTTGCAGCCATCATTTGGGAAGAGACCTCTTACGAAGAGTGCGAACGATACCATTACCTCGCCGACGTTCCTGTCAAACCGCTGGGCTACGCAGGCAAGAATGCGATTCAGCTAAATATCATCGCCCTTGCATAGGTACTCCGCGATGCTGTGAGCCACTCCCCTAGCAACATGAACAGGGTGGCGATTCTCATGGGCAGAGATGAGATCCTCTGCGTCTTCCAGACAGCGTGTCCGAGTGGTTAAGGAGGTGGACTCGAAATCCACTAGGCTATGCCTGCGCAGGTTCGAATCCAGCCGCAGTCGTATGTCTGATGCCGTTTGGGTTTTCAAGACATCTGAGCAGCCTCGCCTTCGAATCCTTATAGCGATTCTGATGAACATTAGGAATAAGTAGGTTGCGAACTAACCAAAGCGCATGACATTTGAGGAACATTGATGAGAATTGATTTATATCCCAAAAAATGTATCTACCTCCAGACTCTCATCCTATATAAGCCCTACCATTTCAGCGGATTCGCTGTCGTTGCAGCCGTCATTTGGGAAAAGACCTCATATGAAGAGTGCGAACGATGTCATTACTTCGCCGACGTTCTTGTCAAAGCGTTGGGCTACGTACGTAAGAATGCAAGTCAGCTAAATATCATCGCCCTTGCAGAGGTACTCCGCGATGCTGTGAGGGACTCCCCTAGCAACATGAACAGGGCGGCGATTCTCATCGGGAGAGATGAGATCTTTCGAGACTTCCAGACAGCGTGTCCGAGTGGTTAAGGAGATGGACTCGACATTCATTAGGCTCTGCCTGCGCAGGTTCGAATCCTGCCGCTGTCGTATGTCTGATGGCGTATGGGTTTTCAAGACATCTGAGCAGTCCCCGCTTTCGAATCCTCATAGCGACTCCGATGGACATTATGAACGAGTAGGATGCGAACGAACTGATGCGCATGACATTTGAGGAACATTGATGAGAATTGATGTATATCCCAAGAAATGTGTCTACCTCTAGACTCTTATCCTATATAAGCCCTACCATTTCAGCAAATTCGCTGTCGTTGCAGCCATCATTTGGGGAGAGACCACTTACAAAGAGTGCGAACGATACCATTACTACGCCGAGTATGCAAGAATGCGATTCAGCTAAATATCATTGTCCTTGCGGGGGTACTTCGCGACGCTGTGAGGCACTCCCCTAGCAACATGAACAGGGCGGCGACTCTCATCGGGAGAGCTGAGATTTTCCGAAATTTCCAGACAGCGTGTCCGAGTGGTTAAGGAGATGGACTTGAAATCCATTAGGCTCCGCCTGCGCAGGTTCGAATCCTGCCGCTGTCGCACGTTTGACGACGTATAGGTTTTCGAGACATCTGAAAAGCCCCGCCTTCGAATCCTTATAGCGATTCTGATGGACATTATGACCGAGTAGGATGCGAACGAACTGATGCGCATGACATTTGAGGAACATTGATGAGAATTGATGTATATCCCAAAAAATGTATCTACCTCTAGACTCTTATCCTATATAAGCCCTATCATTTCAGCGAATTCGCTGTCGTTGCAGCCGTCATTTGGGAAGAGACCTCTTACGAAGAGTGCGAACGATACCATTACTTCGCCGACGTTCCTGTCAAACCGCTGGGCTACGCAGGCAAGAATGCGATTCAGCTAGATATCATCGCCCTTGCATAGGTATTCCGCGATGCTGTGAGTCACTCCTCTAGCAACATGAACAGGGTGGCGATTCACATGGGCAGAGATGAGATCCTCTGCGTCTTCCAGACAGCGTGTCCGAGTGGTTAAGGAGGTGGACTCGAAATCCACTAGGCTATGCCTGCGCAGGTTCGAATCCTGCCGCTGTCGTATGTCTGATGCCGTTTGGGTTTTCAAGACATCTGAGCAGCCTCGCCTTCGAATCCTTATAGCGATTCTGATGAACATTAGGAATAAGTAGGTTGCGAATTAACCAAAGCGCATGACATTTGAGGAACATTGATGAGAATTGATTTATATCCCAAAAAATGTATCTACCTCTAGACTCTTATCCTATATAAGCCCTACCATTTCAGCGGATTCGCTGTCGTTGCAGCCGTCATTTGGGAAGAGACCTCATATGAAGAGTGCGAACGATGTCATTACTTCGCCGACGTTCTTGTCAAAGCGTTGGGCTACGTACGCAAGAATGCGAGTCAGCTAAATATCATTGCCCTTGCAGAGGTACTCCGCGATGCTGTGAGGCACTCCCCTAGCAACATGAACAGGGCGGCGACTCTCATCGGGAGAGATGAGATTTTCCGAAATTTCCAGACAGCGTGTCCGAGTGGTTAAGGAGATGGACTTGACATCCATTCGGCTCTGCCTGCGCAGGTTCGAATCCTGCCGCTGTCGCACGTTTGATGGCGTATAGGTTTTCGAGACATCTGAGAAGCCCCGCTTTCGAATCCTCATAGCGACTCCGATGGACATTATGAACGAGTAGGATGCGAACGAACTGATGCGCATGACATTTGAGGAACATTGATGAGAATTGATGTATATCCCAAGAAATGTGTCTACCTCTAGACTCTTATCCTATATAAGCCCTACCATTTCAGCAAATTCGCTGTCGTTGCAGCCATCATTTGGGGAGAGACCACTTACAAAGAGTGCGAACGATACCATTACTACGCCGAGTATGCAAGAATGCGATTCAGCTAAATATCATTGTCCTTGCGGGGGTACTTCGCGACGCTGTGAGTCACTCCCCTAGCAACATGAACAGGGTGGCGATTCTCATGGGGAGAGCTGAGATGCTCTACATCTTTCAGACAGTGTGTCCGAGTGGTTAAGGAAGTGGACTCGAAATCCACTAGGCTATGCCTGCGCAGGTTCGAATCCTGCCGCTGTCGTATGTCTGATGGCGTATGGGTTTTCAAGACATCTGAGCAGTCTTGCTTCCGAATCCTCATAGCGACTCTGATGGACATTATGAACGAGTAGGATGCGAACGAGCTGATGCGCATGACGTTTGCGGAACATTGATAAGAATTGATGTATATCCCAAAAAATGTATCTACCTCTAGACTCTTATCCTATATAAGCCCTACCATTTCAGCGAATTCGCTGTCGTTGCAGCCATCATTTGGGAAGAGACCTCTTACGAAGAGTGCGAACGATACCATTACTACGCCGACGTTCTTGTCAAAGCGCTGGGCTACGTATGCGAGAATGCGAGTCAGCTAAATATCATCGTCCTTGCTGAGGTGCTCCGCGATGCTGTGAGCCACTCCCCTAGCAA
>NW_003211875.1:0-2861 GCF_000006405.1 Perkinsus marinus ATCC 50983
TTTGCAAAACATACTCTCTCTTACCATCTCCAATCTCAGCTATCGCGTTGGTTACACAAGGTCCTCGTGACGAGGATGTAGTTGAATACGAAAGGTAACGAGCAAGCAAACAGTGCACTGTTGTCGCTGTCACTGACAGAATCTGCCTTCTGAGCACGTCACTTCAGGATCAAATTGAATACAGACAGACTATAGTCTCAAATCCCAAGACACGACACAGGTCGAGCCGTTGCGAGACGAAACAGACCGACCCCGATATGACACGAAACAGACCGATCCCGATATGACACGAAACAGACCGATCCCGATATGACACGAAACAGGTCGATTCCGATAGGATACGAAACAGGTCGATACCGGTGGGATACGAAACAGGTTGAGTTACATGCCTTACTGTGGATTACAGTCTGTAATCGTTCAATGAAATCTTTCTCAGCTTTCCCTCATCTGGTACTCAAATTCGGGTCGTGTCACCCGTCTTTACGAAGACCACAGTGTACCTAGTCCATAACCCATTTTGTATCTTACCAATAGGTAACAATAATCAATCTTCAAGCAGTAAACCGCTTCAAGCGGTTTACTTGATCAACTCCTCCGCATTAGTTATCTACATCTGTGTGGAGTGGTGATGCGTGGTCTCCCCAGTGACTGGGTCCGAGACCACTAACAAAGGCATATATCCCAGACATCACCTGGTGTGAGACCTCTTGTTTTTTTGTACCCATTTATGGTCGTTTCGGAAATTTTTTCTTTATTTTTCCTTATTTTTCCTATTTTTCCTATTTTTCCGGCCCCAAAGAATTTTCTGAATTCCCTTCATCTTTCCGAAGGAAATGGAGGGAAATAATTGGAAGGAAATAATTCGTGCCACCCTACTTTCAGCGCTTCTGCTTGTCATCTGGAATCCAGGCATGCCTTTGTGGATAGAAACCATCCAACTATACTGACAATGACAATAGTGTTTGCTCATGGCTCACTAGTGGTCCAGATTTACGACTCGCATGATGCCAATAGACTTTCCCAATGTGGTTATCTCATGATGGTTCTTCTTACACTGATGACACTCCTGAAGACGCTCGGCGGGACAGTCCCCTGCTGCGTACGGTGTCTTCAGTACTCATGCGTATCAATCTGACTCCGACAAGCATGCTCAAGGACACCTCACGCGATGCTACGGTCGAGGCAGAATACCTCGAGGCGTAATCTTTTCTTTTTTCCGGCTCTCCAGCACTCGAGGCCACTGAATATAATCCAATCATTGTAATACAGTAGTTGTATGATAATATGCGTTCTCTCGAACACTAACTTCGAACTTCGAACTTAGAATGTCTTTGAATAGTAGGAACTTTTTGAAAACTTCTCGAACGCAGAACTCGAAACTTTCAAGTTTTCATATCGTGTCTTCCGGATTGGAACTTCCAATTTGGAAGGTCCAATTGGAAGGATTGGTGTTGTGATTTCCCTCTTGACTTAACAAGACCATACTTTAGCTAGTAACAGGGATATAGGAAGAGATACTGATCTGATGCTCAAATATGCACCACAATATCGTAGTACGTTCAGAAACATTACCTAGCGAGGATAAACAAATGCACAGCCTAGTTTAGAAAATTACACAAAAATGTCGCAAATTACATATCCTTATCAGAAGGTCCTTCTGAGAAGGAGTACCCTATAAAGGCTTCAAAGGAAGCGGAAAACGGTGGGAACTCGGGTTAAAACTGAGTTTGCATTTTTCAATGCACTTCAATGCTCAACTTGAATTTGAACTCGGGAAGGTCACTTTTCCGAACCTTGGGCCCAGAAAATGGCACACCTCAGCGGGCCATCTGATTACAGAGACGATGCGTGAATCATTCGCAATGCGAGTTCCGAACAGAGCTAATCCACCAGTGACACTCAGGGTGGCAGTGCTTCACCGTGTGACCAACACAAACCGTCCACATGAATATTGGTGCGTAAGTTAGGAATCCTAACCATGAAATCAAATGAATAGGTTGATGGGATAGAATACCCATCATGAATCTTAATCAGCGTTAGAAAGAATACTCACGGCGTATCCTGAGTAATCGAATGGTAGGTAATGATGGATAATCCGTGATGGAGGGTCCGATAGTGAGCCATCAAAGAAACCATTGGCACATGGTGCCACTGGCCTCTCCCATACGGTACGAGTAACACACAGAACGTGACTCTTTAGTGCATCGCTGAAAGAGACAAGCGACGTGTCCGACGAAATGCCAGCTGAACTTACATCGAACAAGTCTGAACAGTCCAGGAGGCAACGACCCAAAACGCACTTGACATCGACATTGGCACTACTCGCAGGAGCCGGAGGACACTCCGAAGCTTGTGTGCATTCCTTAGCACAGATCGCCAAGCCAGTTTTACCGCTAGGGCTCTACATGGGGGGCTTCATGCGCGCAATCACATGATCAGCCTACGTGAATAGCGAATAGGCTCTGTTGGTTCGGGCAATTACAGTTCCCGACAAATTCTCCTTTAGAATAAGTGCAGTCCGTGGGTCTACCGTAGTATGGCAAGTTTGAGTTCCCTACTAGTCCGTCCATATCTGACACGAGCGCACAGCAGTCACTACAGGAAACCCGAATGATCCTTTCACCAATAGTCTGCCCCTGGTCGATGCTCTCGTCATGAGACCTAATCAAAGAACTACTACAAATTCAATCAATGCAGTCTTATGGCTCAGTAACTTACATAGTCAGTTCGGTGATATTGAACCCGCTGCCCGAGACTATGAACAGAGCGATGAGAGGAATGATGGAGCACATGACGTATGCAAATACACTATGTAAATAATTTAATCCCACTGACAGGTAACTGGAACTAACTGATAGCTC
>NW_003215110.1:0-2216 GCF_000006405.1 Perkinsus marinus ATCC 50983
GACCTGCATATGATATGCAGCAACCTTGGGGACAAAATATGCGCGGTTTGAACAAGGTCTAGCTTGAATCGCGCATAGTCACTATGCGTTACCTGGTTGGTTTCCGGTTCGCTCGATATAGCCGAAGCCTTTCACTCCCCAAGACTCCCCCCAGGTGTTCATGATTTTCCAATACTACGACACAAATTAACCAGCAGGAATTACACTGGTACATTGCACTCACGGTGTTCCTTTTGAAGAAGTGCCATACCCAACGATGATCACGTAATGGCCTGGATCCAACGCTTCACAATCCTTGGCTACAAGGTTGGGCAGTGATATGCTCGACAACATCGAGTACGCTCCCACCCGTTATGATGCCCTCAGGGTAATGTCGGAATGCGGGAGTCGAAGCATACATACTGACCGCCACGGGCCCGATTGCCACATTCCTTATCATAGCTTCTTCATCAGCTGGTGGTATGGTCACCGTTTGAGTTAATTGCCAAGGCTGAGAAAAATCAGAAAGGCTCGAACGGTTGGGGTCAAACCCCTTCTGCTAGATTGCTCGACTTCATCACTTCGATCCTTTTTTGCGCCCTTTGGACGAAGTCTGTCCAGGCGATATCTCCTCGACGAAGAGCATCAACAGTGATACATTCATGTGGTACAAGAACTTGCATTGCATAAAAACCTCAGACATTCGCTCGAGACAGCTGCCTCACTTTCAGACACTGCTGCTTCACATCAGTGGTGATTCGTTTCTTGCACAATCCGACCTTAGCCTCATAAGGGTAGCTGACATTCTTGACGATACCCTCCGCTATGACATATTGTAATGAAAGCCTCACTGAACCTTTAGTGCAACCCCTGAAGTACACTGAGTTGCAATGACTGTGAGAACACGTACAAGATGGATTCCTTATCGAGGATCCACGATCAGACAAAAGTATCGTCGTCGACTCACATATTGCCATATGACCGACTACAGTCGACTATCTGTTGAACTGAGAATGGGACGACTTTAGGAATTCCAGCGTGTATCTTGAAACGGCTTTCCAACACGACTGAAGAGGAGCAGCCAAGGCAATGAACAAAGACGGGCACGAATGAGGTTTCGCGCCAAAGTATTCGATCCAACTGGAGACTCACCAGCGGCTGCTATCGCGTAGCAGCTACCACAATCTTCTGTTTGATCTCGCACTGGCCCCAACGCGCCTAGAGCCTCCCAATCTACCGACGCAGGAGGAGCCTTCAAGTTGTCTTCTAGGTCTGGGAAGGTTATCCTCTGCATGAAGCGATAAGAGAGTAGCCTCACAGGTAGATCCATTGATATTCGAGGATGTTCGTTCCTCCTCGGGTTCAGGATCCTGAACACACGTTAACGCTTTATTGAATACTTCACGTGGTATATCAGCATGCTCATTGAGGCCGATCTCATGAGATATATCGCCTGAATTAAACAACAGTGGAGCATAATCGTTCGCATCGTGGGTGCGGCATCATCCACCATAGGCTTTCAGATCGTTTATCTCCCTCAAACTATGCATGAACGCAGCCTTGGCAACCTCGTACTGTTCCTTCGAACCATACTTCTTGTTGTACCTACGAGATTGGAATAGAGGACCTCTCTAAGAAGGGGACCTGCGTGGCTGTACGCCAACTAACGATATCAATCTGACGGTGCATCTCACGTCCTTATGAACTCCCGGAAGGCTTGCTCGATGTCACCAACTCCAGTCACCTGGCTCGAGCCTCTGACCACACCCTGAGCCACGATAACGAGAGATAGAATTCCGACGGTGAACCACATAGAAGTACAGGGGAGACGGATCGGACGAGAAGACTGAACTGACAGGAGAAAACGACTGACGTTCAGCGTTCAGCCGCATGAAATTTTCAACAACGGGGCGCTGACCGCGATGAACTTCGAGAGAATGAAGGTAGCATAGGACTCCTATGATAGGAGATGTTGTGCCAGCGGCCCTCACGTTTGGCTGTTCATGGCGAGTACACTACCCACCAAGTTCGTGGCACAAACGCGCAACGGACATGTCGCGTATGGGGACAACGCCTTCAACGACGGTCCAGGCAGCCGCCTCCAACGGTGATCGTGTCTGTCGATGACCGTGTCTGTCAGACAGACTCTGCCTTGACTTCTTCATTTTCTTATAGATGGTCTATCCGTGTACGGTTTGTGGCAGGTTTACACCGCACGAGGTTGTGCGGAATCTTGG
>NW_003208109.1:0-901 GCF_000006405.1 Perkinsus marinus ATCC 50983
CCCGAACCCGAAACCCGAAACCCGAAACCCGAAACCCGAAACCCGAAACCCGAAACCCGAAACCCGAAACCCGAAACCCGAAACCCGAAACCCGAAACCCGAAACCCGAAACCCGAAACCCGAAACCCGAAAACCCGAAACCCGAAACCCGAAACCCGAAACCCGAGTACTTGAGAAATTCCTACCTCTGTGTTGATCATGTATCCAGATCATCCCCCTCCTATCATAGATGACGTTGTCATGACGTGTGGGGCGAGTCAAGTGAGTGGATAGTCTTCGTTCTAGTATCTATCTCTGTGTTATAGGCCATTGACATGGCTATCGCTGTTCTCGCTAACACGAATGGAGAGGATACAATACTCTTGCCTCAGCCCTCCTTCCCACTATACAGTAAATGCTATGCATCTGCTCACCAGATGCAGAACTCAGCCAGGAGGGATGTGCCTTAGATACCTTGTGCTCTTCGAGAGGTATAAACGTCGACTTTTATAAGTTACGGAGCGATAGAAAATTTGAGGTTATCTATAGCAATGTCCCTATCTTGTGTAACTGAGTTACTTCAGGTGGATATGACCTCCCTGCAACGCAGTTTGGAAGTAATAACTTAATGCCAGGGTATACTCCTGAATAATCCTAGTAATCCTTGTGGCAGTAACTGGACACGTGAACATATAGGAGACATCGTAGCGCTATGTCAAGAGTAGCTCAGACATCCTATTTCCGCCTGATCATCATCATATCTGCTTATAAGTAACTCAGTTTGGTAACTTACCAATAATCGCCGATGAGATCTACATGATATGGTCATTCGGTGGGAACTTGAATTCACCTCTATGCTCTGTTGCTCATCAGTCATATGATGGACAGCCAGTGATCCCTTGCTCGTCTCTGATACAGTACC
>NW_003211583.1:0-1043 GCF_000006405.1 Perkinsus marinus ATCC 50983
TATCTTGTGCGCCACTTTAGCTTAGTGGCAGAGCGTCTGCTTTGTAAGCAGAAGGTCGTCAGTTCGATCCTGGCAAGTGGCTTATAACACCATAAATATCTGGTCTGGTACGAGAAGCAGGAGCAGGTTTGCTCACTCCGCAAAGGATACAGAAAGATTATCGATTTATGTACTTATTCTTCGCGCCACTTTAGCTTAGTGGCAGAGCGTCTGCTTTGTAAGCAGAAGGTCGTCAGTTCAATCCTGGCAAGTGGCTTTCAGCAGCATTAGGCTCTAGTCGGGTATGAGGAGCAGGAGCAGGTTTGCTCAGTCCGCAAAGGATACAGGAAGATTATTGATTTATGCAGTTATCTTGTGCGCTACTTTAGCTTAGTGGCAGAGCGTCTGCTTTGTAAGCAGAAGGTCGTCAGTTCGATCCTGGCAAGTGGCTTATAACACCATAAATATCTGGTCTGGTACGAGAAGCAGGAGCAGGTTTGCTCACTCCGCAAAGGATACAGGAAGATTATTAATTTATGTACTCACTCTATGTGCCACTTTAGCTTAGTGGCAGAGCGTCTGCTTTGTAAGCAGAAGGTCGTCAGCTCGATCCTGGCAAGTGGCTTATAACACCATAAATATCTGGTCTGGTACGAGAAGCAGGAGCAGGTTTGCTCACTCCGCAAAGGTTAGTTTAACAGCCTCAACTACGGTAAGTCTCCTATCCAGGGTTGATCGGGAAGAGCACAGCGATAATCCAGTAAGAGAACACAAACCTGTGGCCCCAAAAAACTCCGAACCCGAAACCTGTACGTCGGTCGGAATTCGAATAAGTTTTGCGATTCACAGGATTTGTGGTTCTTACTGGTTACGCCAGATCACGAGAGACTGCCCAAAGCATGAATGCTTCCCGTAGAACGTATGTGCTTGGGCAATCCACGAGATCCAACCCGGGAGAGGAGGGTGGGCCGAAAGTTGACGATGCGTCACTAACTGCGAGAGTCAAGTTTCGTCATTTTGTACACATTGAAACACGGTATATGATCCGTTATCGTTGTCGCATT
>NW_003210375.1:0-920 GCF_000006405.1 Perkinsus marinus ATCC 50983
GGAGTCTCGAACCATCGAGCTGCACCTCTGGCAGGTCAGCCTCTCAAACAGAGAAGGATGCCTACACGGCTCCTCCCCAGCATCATGTTGTTCGATCGTTGGGGCAACGTCATAGTCATCAAAAACCTCAGAAATAGGCTGATACTCAGCGTTAATCGAGGAAGCTTCTTCTCGGGGTGCAGGTGGTATATTCGGGGCCGAAGAAGGTGGCGGTACGGGTCTTCCTCGGTCGTCCCCAAACGGGAACTCGGGAATAGTCGGGGCTTCTCGTGCTAGAGTTGGTCGTTGACGAGCAATACCGAGTTCGGCCGGGACATGCTCCGGTTGCAGAGGGTCGTTGATCACATGATCAATAGAGATGACTTTCTCTGCCATATCTGGCCATCGACGTAATACCACCGTCTTTTCATTCGTGCCCGGGACAAACTTCAACACATACCAATTAGGTTGCCAGCGAGGCAGGAGCTTGTGACCGGGAATCGCCGTTCGGAATATTCTCAGCATGACCCGTTGACCGACATAGAATACACGTCTCTGCTGACGACCAGCCCTAGCTTGTTGACGATGGGCTGACGAGCGGCTGACGACCCACTGGTCGACAATATCTGCTAGTCGGGCCTTGACGAAGGACGCATGTTCGTCGTAGCCTGCAGGATCAAACAGAAACTCTGTGTACTGATCAAAAGAAGGCAGGAAGGAGCATCGAGACTCCCGATTGAACATCAAGTAGAACGGGCTATACCCCGTGCTGCTGTGCACCGAGGTATTGTACGACCACAACAAAGGCCGTAACCACTGCTTCCATTTCCCGAAGACACATGAGTTCTCAACAGGCCTAAAATCGTAGCGTTGAACCTCTCCACGGCCCCATTGGCACATGGATGATACACACTGGTTCTCGCTTTCGTCACACCGAGCAA
>NW_003207524.1:0-994 GCF_000006405.1 Perkinsus marinus ATCC 50983
AATCAAATCAAACGGTTAATTAGCGTGCCGGATACGCAGTATCCCATGATACATCTGAGAGCAACACTCATCAATATCAGACGCATACATAATCGTCGTCGCTCGCGTCATTTATCGCTAAGTAGTCTTGTGATTGCCAAGTTGCGTTTGAGTACAGCATTCGCAATGGCAACAAGGAGAGTAGAGGCAGACTCCGAGGTAAATGCAGAGTACACCTGCTCGGCCTTCATCCTAGGCCCAGCAGTGCAGTACATTAGTAGATGAGAGGCAGAATCTGAGGTATTCGCTGATTTTGAGCAGAGAGGGCACGGATGAGTGCGATTGAGAGAGAAAGGGACCAACACTCTAATAGCAGTACGGCCGTCTTGATGGTGCATAACGAAATCTTTAAGTGGCAAGGGCAGGAAGATACCACAGCAAGAGACAAAGTGGTTGCCAATTGATATGCGGGAG
This sequence comes from Perkinsus marinus ATCC 50983, assembly GCF_000006405.1. Taxonomy (NCBI): domain Eukaryota; phylum Perkinsozoa; order Perkinsida; family Perkinsidae; genus Perkinsus; species Perkinsus marinus. The sequence goes on from NW_003207524.1 coordinate 454, forward strand.
GACGCACGAGCAATAGCTTCATCGATAATCTGGTTGGCAGCTAGCAAAGACAGATCATGAGCTTTACGTCTAGCAACGAGCGGTTCGGAAGTAATGCAGTCAAAAATGCTGCTCGAGCAAATACCGACTTTGCTACCAAACGCAATAAACCCACGCCACATATCCGAGGATTCGTCGGCCATTGTTTTAGACAAGAGACACCGGTGAATTGCATCACAATGGAAAATAGTATTCCATGATATGAGGGACCTCTTCAGATGAATAGCACTGGCCACAGGCACGTGTAGTGCTAGATACAGAAAGGCAGTTGGAGTCCAGGTGGGCAACCCAAGACCGATCTTGAGGAGATTGTTGCAGCAAGTATCAAGAGCACTAGGCTTCGGAAAAGCAAGGTCATGACCATAAAGTAAAGCGCTCCATCCAACCGTCACAGCAAGTCTCACAATGAAAACCGGAGCCATAGCTCGGTACACGTGTAGAGCAGCAGAAACCGCAGCAGTCGCCTTGGCTTTCCTATGTAGAGGAGCCCAGAGAACTCTCT
>NW_003205420.1:0-1037 GCF_000006405.1 Perkinsus marinus ATCC 50983
CGTATGTGCGAGTGTGTGAGTGGCAAACTTATACGCGTAATGAAAGTGAGGCCGTATGGCCATGTTGGGGTCACCAACAACCGACCTTGATCTTCGGTGAAAGGTTTGAGTATGAGCATATCCGTTAGGACCCGAAAGATGGTGAACTATGCCTGAGCAGGGTGAAGCCAGGGGAAACTCTGGTGGAGGCTCGTAGCGATACTGACGTGCAAATCGTTCGTCAGACTTGGGTATAGGGGCGAAAGACTAATCGAACCATCTAGTAGCTGGTTCCCTCCGAAGTTTCCCTCAGGATAGCTAGAGTCTTTATCAGTTTTGTCAGGTAAAGCGAATGATTAGAGGTTCCGGGGAAGTAACTTCCTCGACCTATTCTCAAACTTTAAATGGGCAAGATCCAGTAGTTACTTAATTGAACTATTGGGGTCAATGAGACGACTCTAAGTGGGCCATTTTTGGTAAGCAGAACTGGCGATGAGGGATGAACCTAACGCTCGGTTAAGGTGCTAAACTGCTCGCTCATCAGATACCACAAAGGGTGTTGGTCGATCTTAACAGCAGGACGGTGGTCATGGAAGTCGAAATCCGCTAAGGAGTGTGTAACAACTCACCTGCCGAATCGACTAGCCCCGAAAATGGATAGCGCTGAAGCGAGTGACCGATACCGGGCCATTGTTGCAAGATAATTGGCAACAATGAGTAGGAGGGCGTGGGGGTTGTGAAGAAGCTTGGACGTGAGTCTGAGTGAAACAGCTTCCAGTGCAGATCTTGGTGGTAGTAGCAAGTATTCAATAAGAGAACATTGAAGGCCGAAGTGGGGAAGGGTTCCATGTGAACAGCACTTGGACATGGGTTAGCCGATCCTGAGAGACAGGTTAAATTCCATCGGATTGGAGCTTTGGCTCTGTTTCTCGAAAGGGAAGCTGGTTAGTATTCCAGCGCCGAGACGTGGATAATATGTGGCAACACAAGTGAACTCGGACACGCCATAGGGACCCCAGGAAGCGTTGTCTTTCTTTTTAACAGTTCGACTTACCCTG
>NW_003205876.1:0-1105 GCF_000006405.1 Perkinsus marinus ATCC 50983
CTCAGGATATTTCTGACTGTTTTCGTGATGGGTTACCTCGTGTTCTACTAGATATCTCTCAGGTGCCTGTAGTTGTTGTTGTTGTTGTTGATGATGATGATGATGATGATGATCGTTAGCACGTTACTATTGTATTTACAGTTGATAATCGTTTCACATATGACTGGTATAATCCACCCTAACATATAATCACGCTTCTTTACCTGGGACAGCAACGTCGTCAAGAAAATCTTGAATATTTGTTATCACCATATTACTAAGCCTTGATGGCTTCATCATGATCGAAAATATCGAGACTAGTGCGAGAGTATTACTTTGTCATCATCCCAGCACTTGACACGTGGTTGCGCGCAATCTCAATATATATGATTAGGAAACAGCTGTCTTATGATTCTCATCCCACTAGAGTGGTGGCTAACGCGAGTCCTAGTGTATTCATTGGCCTTATTATGAGAGCTTTGTCGTTATTTCTAAGATACATATTTTTAATCAACGATGATCACGTAGGCGACCTAATCCGTATCTTTGTATGAGCAACCTAAGATACGCCACTGAGTGACAGTGTGGGAAGATCTGCACATGGTCAACTACATGTGTTGGTGACAATATGGAAATTCTCAATGGTTTCGGTACTCGAAATTGTACGTAAACTCAGCTGAGGGAAGCGAACATAAATTTCAAGGCTGCTAAATGGGTTGTGTTGATATTTCAATATTATTAAAGATTCATTTCGAGGCCGAAATCGGCCTATTGCCAAAATATGCCTACGCGCAATCCCCGGAAGTTCAAGGTGAGTATCTTAGGTTGTCCCGTGGAAGATACGGATTAGGTCAGGAACGCAGTAAGACCTTCGGAGAACCGAAAGCAGCAGCCGCGCGGCCGATTTCCAGTACTATGGGAAATCTTGGAATTTTCCGGAATAATATCTCTTATCAAACTCGTTGAATCGTAGTGTGGTATCCTAGGTTGCAGCGCGTAAGATACGGAATAGGCCCGGAAGAGGTCACTTTTTTTGTCGTCAGTTTACGGCAGCGACGAAGCACGAGACCCAGCGGTCGCATCCCTCAGGCGCTGCTACAGGATAAGCTTATTGGTAGTACGAAGA
>NW_003202264.1:0-1084 GCF_000006405.1 Perkinsus marinus ATCC 50983
ACTCGTAGAGTGGATGTGAGAGCATTGCTCTACAAGCAGTGGCAGCTCGGTCCCAGTTTCGGTCTGGCATGTCTAGGCATACCAGTAACCCCCACGCCTCGATAAGGCACTGGAACCAGTGGGGGAAGGAGGTTCAATCTCTTCAAAATTCGATAATCACAAGGCGCGCGCGGTTGCCCAGGACACTTTGCAAATTCTTGCCTGTTACCCTACACGAAGCTTGTGGAGTGTAGAGTGGTGCAAACACTGGCCCGTGACGCGCTCGCCCACGAAGCTAGTTACGGGCTGGTTCTAATCCTCACTGTGAGGCTATTGACACTTTACCTCATCTATCAGTTGCTGGTGAGTGTGCTGGCTCCTTTTGCCCACCCTCTGCCATCCGATAGTTTCTCATTGTCCGCATCTTGACGTGCAATCCTCAACTGTGTATGACTGGCTGATGGCCACAGATGAAGTCGGTAGGGCGGGACGAGTTGAGTTAACGAGTTTTGGGTGGGAAGCTGCGATCGGGACTGTGTTTGCAAGCCCTATTCTCGTATATACGGTGGCTGGAGGCAAGGCTGAGCATTGCTTATGGAGCAGACTGAAAATAAGCCCTACTAACACTTGCGGAACAGTTAGGCTGTGAGTAATCGTACTAAGTTATCTCACCTTTCCGCAACAGTGATCAACATGCTACGAACAATGCACACGTGCTTCTGACCCACTTCACGTGCGGCGCCACGTGCATGGATTGTGCGGTGGCTTGTTACTCGACTAGTCGTAACTCTAGCATCAATCATGACAGTGGTTTCCTCCATCCCGCCCTCTCTCTTCGTGTCCTCACGGGATGTACTCATATACCTGACTCTATGTATCGTGACCGCCGTCTCCGTGGAGTGGTGACGCCGTCTCCGTGGGAGTGGTGACGCCGTCTCCGTGGAGTGGTGACGCCGTCACCCGTGTTTGTCTTCCCTCAGCATCTGTGGGTGTAGTGGGCTTACCCGCCGTGCTCTCTTCCTCGCATAATACGTCGCAGTTGTTTCCACCAAGGAAACCGTCGCGCTGTCTATGTAGGATTCTCTTATTGTGACTAATGCGAGGC
>NW_003205707.1:0-1387 GCF_000006405.1 Perkinsus marinus ATCC 50983
AATTGTGGAACTTTAGCTTCCTAGATTTTCCTAGATTTCTCTAGACTCTTCCAGTGGAAGAATCTACTGGTATCAATATCGCGCAACGGAACAGCAAGACAGTGCCCTTCCGGTCAGTATAAATATACGACACGTGTGATGACCGCGTTGCGATGAGACTATCAGGCTATTGATAGTCTATCAATACCCGGTGATAGTATCACCCGGTATTGATCGTCCTTCTGCTGAACTGGAGAACGCAATAACAAACTCGTTGGATGATGTCAAACAAATCCGCTGTTGATATCTCGGATTAAATGGGATCGGCAACATTCGGATTTACCGTATATTTGAGTAAATATTTGAAATGCCAGTAAAGCTGGGCTTAAGAGGTGGACAAAAGGCAGAAGGATAAGTGACCACTATGGGATAGAATTCCCAATCGAGTATGAAGTCAAATGTGAGCAGCTCGAGCCTTTTAGCGTCTCAAAATGGGATAATCGATCGCCATATTGACAGCTTTTAGCGGGTTTAGAGCTCCGGCATGCTTCCTCATGGGCCTCGACGGGCTACCGAACCGATCAACATTGTGGGTGAGTATCCCAGCAACGTACTTTGGCTTAACGCCCATAGAAAGCAAGATCGCGGCTGCTCCAGAGACAATAGGACAGGCGAAAGATGTGCCCGAGGAAAATCTGTCAGCACCGGTGTAGATTCTAGAGCCATAGGCAGCTATATCGACGTTATCACCGTAGTTGCTAAAACCAGCCATTTCAAGAGTGTCCTGGTTCCTGAGAGCACCCACACAGATCACGCGTGGCAGCGAGCATGGATAGTATGTGTCAGCCCGCTTCCCACTGTTACCAGCGGAGGCGACAACAACGATATTCTGGTCAGTTGCTGCTTTGAAGCAGGGTGTCTGAGAAACTTTCCACAGAAACTTTCGCAGAAAATTTCCGTGAAAGTTTCCAAATTTTTCCGCGAGTGAAATTTTTCAGGAAACTTTTGCTGAGTGTGCATTTTCGACGTTAGAGACCTCTTATTCATCTCATACAGCCTCATGATTGTTAGAATGAAAGAGTCGCTTAGCTACTCTGACCCAGCATGTCTCGAATAAAGGAAATACCTCGCTTCATGTTAAAACGTCAAGTACTGGGCGAAGAATCTCGATTTAGCCAGACCTCTTAGAGAATAATTGTTTCACACTAGATTACTCAGTATGTCTTCCATAGGTGGGCAGTCTTTCGCGGGCCCTGGCGAGGCGAGACAGTCAGGGACTCTGATCCAACATGGAATGGCAATGACATTACCATTGTCAGCTGATGATCGGCTCGAAATGAGCCGCTCAATGTATATTCTAGACTGAGCATCCCACTTCTACAATATAGAATCTTTCCAATGAAAGTTT
>NW_003216003.1:0-1790 GCF_000006405.1 Perkinsus marinus ATCC 50983
GTGCAGAGTTATAGCAGCGACTGTGAGTGTTCACGATGGCGTTTTACCAACTATAGTACGCATAATTCACGGTAGCCCATAATGATCAAACTCTAGTAACGTTTACCAGTTACGTCTGGTGCAGTTCCCTGTCCAGTCGTCACCGCCCTAGACGGAGGTGTGCTCACTCCAGGAGGTGATGACGCGGGGTTCGCCTCCTCTTCAGGCTGACTCTCACCACTCTCACATAACGGTAAATCACCGAGAGTTCCAGTCTCCGCAGCCCCTACGCAAAGGACACACCATCTACACTGCCATACCTCATCTTACGCTACTACCTGTCGGCAACCTCGGAGGCCTAGGCATAGCACTAGGGTCGAGTGCAGCTGAAGTAGAAGCTCCGTCTGCAGCATCCATCCTCTCTGGGGAGCTCGTGGCTGTTACACTCGCAGTCCGTTGTAGTGGTGCCGTATTATCGTCATTCAGCTGAGACATTTCCACTGCTACAGCAGGAGTGCCCATAGACAGATTTTCCCCAGTACTGCCAACCGCCTGGAGAGGCCGGATCGTAGACTGCGAGGGCTCAGATGGGATAACCCCAAACCTGTTTCCCTGCTGCTGTTGCTGTTGCTGGAGCTCAGCAGCACGACGGCTCTCGAGATGGTGTAGTTGGTCCGGACCAACCACCTCAGCCAGGTAGTTGTCAGCACTCATACCAGACACTTGTCTACTTATTGCACTCACCGTACTATTCGCTCGCGGCACTGCCTTACGACCTAGCTTAGCAATGAGTTTAACTGGTTGACGGCAAATATAACATTCGCTCGAGGCCATTATCAGATCCTGAAGAGAGAAGGCATCGCCACAATGAGGTGTACGCAACCTAGAATACAACTCCTACTACTATTCCTTCCGAGATCATCACAAAGCACTCAATGGCTCATAGGCATATGACACTACCTTAGCACAGCCTTCACAAAGTCCTCCATGTCCACACGGCAATAGCACCACTCTGGCCTCGGCGTCGAAACAAATTTTACACTGTTCACTGTCGGGTACCTGCCAAGCACAGCTTTGGAAAGCGAGCGACTTCCACATGAGCCTACTTCCACTTGTCCAGCATCGACAGCTCTCGTGAAGCCACGACGTATATTGAAATTTGTCCTACTGTTGCTCCTGGTGTGGTTCTCGGTAGTATCAGATAGACTGTCCGATGACGATTCGATTCCGAAGACTTTCGATTTCATACGGAAGAAATGCGAGCTCACACGATGTAGCGTCATGACCTGAAGTGAATGGTGATCCCAACAGTCAGATCTACAACAGACCTACCCTCTTAGGGGCGTTATTGAGTGAATTTAGGCGCTTCTCCCTTTCCTCAGCTTCAACCTCACTCGCTCTCCTACGGCCTTCCCGAATACATCTGAAAGCCGAATTGATCGAAAGTCATACCACTCCTCGCGCAACTTCACCTTCGGCACATAAATGTATCAGACTGGATACTAGCCGATACTCTGAATCGACGGCGGCAGCCACCACATCGGCAAATCTGCGTCCCCACATCGGCGGGCATCCGTTTAGCGTATAAGGCGCAGCCAATAAGGGCTAGTACGAGGAGACCTCCAAGTACCCCTAAAAACAGCACAGTTCACTAAGCAAGTATGGAGGCTCCCGAATATCACCTACGACTATCCAACCCGTGACCTCAGAGCTATGACTAAGACGTCTTTGTGATGCCAACAGTCCGAATGATGACCGCAGGTGGTGATGATGATGAACAAGATCCGAGAGTGAATTGGGATCCATAGTGT
>NW_003213908.1:0-2379 GCF_000006405.1 Perkinsus marinus ATCC 50983
GTGAAAATCCAATAAAATGGCTTATCACTGCATAAACGATAAATGAAAATACAAAGAAAAGAATTGGTTGAAACTCAATCGTTTTGCAGACAGTCATTGTGAAAATTATGAAACTTTTTTCGGGTAATATATCCTGGTACATTGGAGTTTCACAACAACCAGTTTTACGTGAAGCGGTGAAAAACTAGGCGATATTCACGGTGATATGCAGTAGTCGAGCGAAATATGTTTTTCATATTACTAGGGTGGCCGTAAAACTCCAATATATAATACGGAATGAATATGAATATGTATATGTCGATAAAATAATAGAGAAAAATTTAATTATAGTATTTCATACGATGTCCACAATCGGGTGAAAAAATATGCACATGGTCAACAACAAGTGTTGGTAACACCGAATTCGTATATATAAACTCTCATAAATAGTACAGAAAATCTCGAGCTCCGGTGAGGAAAGCAAACATAAATCTTCACGATGCTGGAGTTTCACCACCCTAGTGATATGAAAAACACTAGTAAGAAACATATTTCAGGCTGCGAATACCGCGTTTTTCACCGAGTTTTACACCCACTTTATGTAGAACAGGTTGCGAAACTCCACTAATATCAACCAACAATTTAACATAAACTACCATTGATGCAATAAACCCGGCTCGCCGAAACCCGATTCTGGACATCGTATGAAATATTATAATTGATTTTATGGACATATACATATTCGTAAAATCATATATTATATTTTGGAGTTTCACCAGCCTAGTGATATGAAAAACATATTCCAAAACTACTGCATATCACCGCGAATATCGCGTTTTTCACGCCACTTCACGTAAAACTCCACCAAACTGATATCCCCAAAAATTTATGACCTCATCGCGCATTTCCTTCCGTTCGGCCACCCGTTCCTCCGCAGCTCTTTTTTTTATTTTTTCCTCAGCTTTATCACGGCGTTGTTGTTTCCGTTTTTGGAATCCTCTCAAATAAGTTGCCTGAAAATCGGATCGAATATCAAAAAATTGGACAGAATTATTTTCGATTTTTTGATGGAAAAACGTGGGAAAAATTAATAAAAAGAAATAAAAGTCACGAAAAATAATAAGTTACTTCAGACTTGAAATTGACAAAAAAATTTTTTCGATTTTTTGATGGGAAAAAATAATGAAAAAAAATAAGTCACGAAAAATAATAAGTAACTTCAGACTTGAAATTGGCAGAAATTTTTGCGTACGATCATCACTTTTGAATGTCCTCATAAAATCATCATCAACCGGGAAACCATATCATAAATAGAAATCAATTCAACACCTATATGCGTAAATTTTTCACACCGTGATGACAAACACCCGAAAGGTTGAGAATTGTAAAAATATGAATTTTGTAAAATTATATTACCCGAGATTTGACATCAAAGTTGATGACCAAGCCTTTTTGTTGGTTATGTTTGTCCCTATGCAAACGAGTTGAAGTCGGTTTAGATGGCATCAGGGGAAAACGAAATACTATAGGTGAAGTACGATATCAATCGGACATTGTGATATGATGACAATCGCGCTCGCCATGGTAATCGATATACTGGTTATATCATACTGATCGGTTCGAGCTAAGCTGTATTAAGCTGTAGTCTTATCTCTTTCCATTCCAATGTTATTACGACTTATCTACATTCCTATCTTGCTTGTGTTAACTTACCATGGACATACCACCCCGAGGGTCATTCGCATTGTTCCTTTCCAATTATGGCACTCTCGTGATTCTCAGCTCGCCCTTGCGATGAAGGGTAGGAAGGTTGTGCGCGTCAGCGCAAGGCACGGAGACCTGTTAACTCTTATGGTTGATTGGTCGCCTTGTTTTACGGTATTTACTGTACTTTTATTACGGTATTTACTGTCTGCTGTCTATTGTGCTAGCCTTGATGATTCGCGTCACAGATTTGTGCATGCGTGCTGTTCCCAAGGGTGCGTGAACCCTAGGGTTAGGCGTTCGCAACGACGTTCGTTTGCTTACGTTGGACCTGAGCCCAGGCTCAGAGTGATTTACTGTGATTTGAGGTATATCATTCGCTAGTGGCTAAGCTTCGTCTGAACGGTATCTTAGTCAGGGATTAGTTTACGGTATTGTATACGAGTTAGGCATTGTGTTTACTAGTCACGATGGTATTGACTCGTAGTGGCAAGAGTTCGAATAGAGTCGTTGATCATTCGGGTCAACGGAACCCAGTTGGGAACATTGTGAAGATTAAGGAACGTGCTTGTCGTACGGTTCGTTCTAGGATTTCAGGGAAAGTTAAAAGTGATCCCAGTCACTACGCGCAACGTTTACCTACACTAACTGGGAATTTACCTACACCTGTGGTCAGTGATCACCGCCGTTGTGCAC
>NW_003211738.1:0-5812 GCF_000006405.1 Perkinsus marinus ATCC 50983
TATTCTGTATCCTAGGCTAGGCATGGTATCGCCGCACTGAAGCGGTCTATTGATTTCAATCGTTGACGGTTGCTTCTGTCATGAACTCATATTCGCCCTTTTGCTCTTTGCCGCGATGAACTAGAGTTCACTAGAAGAGGTATGACGATGGGAAGTGTCTTAAATCATCGATTTTGCTATTACTTGAACTTGACTGCGCTACCCTATGGTAACCACCCACAAGCGAGAGGGTAGCTTTCGACCTCTGTTGAACTGAGCATCGGTTCACAGGATTTGTGTGGTTTAGTGAAAGAATTTCTATAAATGCGGGCGCGGTAGCGTTTATATCGTCGAGGAATCTGAAGGAGCGGAACTTGGGTGCTGGTTTTATGCTCGGTAGTTTACACCTTGAATATCTGCTCTTCTTTATCTGGATCACATCTCTGTCCCTCGACCCTTGAAGTGGATGTGTCTATGTGTTACACTTTCCTGCTTGGACTTTTGTGAGTTCTCCGTTTTGCGCATTGCTCGGTGATCGCTGATGTTTAGCGCATCGGTCTAGAAATTGGCTCCATCGTAGGAGGCATTTCATTGGCTCATCTTCGTTGAGCCTCCGGTTGGCTCCCCATTCACAGCGTATCTTTCTTTAGATGGGAAGAAGGAGAGTGGTATATTGGACCACCCTGTCCTCTTTAGTGGTTCGGATGAAGCTATTCTTGAGGCAAAGCCAAAATTAGGGGAGTGGATCTCACAGTAATGGAGTCTACCTCTACTGTTAATGCATCTGAGCGTCCTTTCAGGCGAATGTAATACATTCGCCTGAATATCCTGACTGAATTACATACCGAATTATCCTCGATTCAATGTATCGAGGATAATTCAGTATCAAGTCCCAGCTATAGGCCAAGCGTCGTGGCAGCTACTACACTGTAGCAACTACAGCCACAGTTGCTGTGAGAAAGGTCACCGCTCACGGAAACCATCGCCACATCTTCCATCATTACACACTGAGGGTTGGGTTCAGGAAGGGTTACCCTCATTACTATTGGGTATAATTCGTTGCCCAAGGTCCTTCTCAAAAGAGGGGGGTAAGGGTCACATGAGGTCTCTGAAGGATGTCGTATCTCGATTTCTTCAGTTAAATTTCTTAGATTAATCTTCATGTTACAAGATGAGTTGGACTTCGTTGACCCAACCACTTTCATGTTGGGCGACAAGTGGTCCAATTTCAGTCTCCCCTCGTCGAAGACATTTGCTGTTTTGACCCTCCTTGGTTTCATTATTTCTTGCAGCCTCTGTACCTTCCACTTTCTTACACGGAAGGAACGTGCGATGCATAAAGGAACATCGGAGGGCTTTGACCCGCTATCTGATGCTGAGAAGGGGTCGTCTCCCGATGGGGCGAATTTGAAGCCGAGATATCCAGCGGTGGACTATTTCAGAGGAATTACCATACTATTCGTCGTTACATTCCACTTGATCCATGTACTCGCTGATTTTGAGCTCATTCCTAACTTGCCCGTTATGGCTGGTTATAATCTACCGATCACAAACTACTTGTATTTTTTGGCTTTCTACAGCGAATCATTTTTCTGGGGAAATCTCAGCCGCCTCGTCCATCCGTGTATCCAATACTTACTGTAAGAATGTCAGCTGTAGTGGAACGTTGTTTTTTCGACAAGTCAACTTCAGATTCCCCGTCGTCACTCTATCATGCGTTTACATGCTATGTTGGGAATCAGAGAGATCCGGTGTGTGCACGATAATGCTCTGCGTCGGACTATCCCTGGCGATAGTCCACGAGGATCGAATAAAATGGAGAAACCTCATCATTAGAACACTCAAGCTGGGAGTAGCAGCAGGGATTATAAGCGCCCTAACGTAATCACGCTTACGGGCATCATTTGGGCGTTCTTGTCATTACTCGTGATAGGTATATCTTCATTCCCACATCTCCCATATACTTCGGTGCCATCCACTGCATAACGCTCAATACTCTTCTCACAATGATCTTCATCAGAGTAAGTTGAGCCTCCCCCTAAGATGATACTGCCTCTTCTGCTCGCCGGATCTTCCATCATATTCCCATCACCATCGTATCCTCTTCTTCGTCCTTTACTCAGGTCCCCCGTATTGCTTTCGTCGGTTTCATCTCCATCCAGCTTTTCACGATGATGGGCGGCTTGTTCCCCCTCGAGATCCCCATGGACCGTCCCACAGTTGATGTTATCCCATGGTACGCCAATCAATGTCTGTCTTTTGCCTATTAGTCTACAGTTTAACAATAGGAACCTCTCCAAAAATCTCTCTGAAGAAGAGCTCCGTGAGGTTCAAAAACTTCTTGTTAGGAGGGGTTCAGGAACCTTTTGAACATTGAGGTGTCTCCTTGTGATCCTCGAAACTTACGAGTCGAAAGCTCATGTGGAGTGACGTACCCGGGGGCTTATTTCAAAAGTCTCCGTGAGGCGTCACTCCTCGAGGTATGAGAACCTCTTATAATCACTCATAACTCATGAGTTTTTCGAGAAGCACAGCCGATCGCAGGCAGAAGTTGAACTTCTGAAGTTCTCCCTTCTTCAATCTAGATTTATACCCGACAAGTCGAGCGGGGGCGGGGCAAGACCGTCGCGATGGCTAAACTCCGTTATGAGAACGGAAAGTCCTCCATAACCTTCCCCTCGAGGAATTTGGCTTCTTGAGCTAAGCTCAATGAGCTTCTTTACGATTCGACTTTCGAATCATTTTAATTTCGAATTCATGGCCTCCGCGGCGAGACTGATTGACACGCTTTCAATCCATAATTGCGATTGGTCACACTGAATGGCTGGTCGGTTCATCGCGTCGCGGACGGACTCACTCTTTTCGAGTCTTCAACAGCTGTCAAGTCCTACGAGAGGTCGCACAGTGGAACTCCCACTTTACCACACGAACTCATGTGTTCATCTTCCTACTAATGGTGAATCTTCGCCTAGTCGACTTCGACAACTTGGGAACAGAGTATGAAATGTTTGGGAAAGAAACCTGTCGGAGCCCGCGTCAATCTGTCCCCGAGTCTCGGGGCGCCAGCCTCGGGGCCCGAGGGGGTTCTGTTCCTTCATGGAAATTAGATTCTCGCAAAAGGCTGTGGCCTCTTTGGAGCTTGTAACACATTTTAGCGTGTAAAAACGGAGCTCTTCCGAAAAGAATCCCAGAATACTCCGAGAAGGATTCTCAAACCTCAAAAAGTTGATGGTTTCAAGAGACGGTTTGGGTGAGATTTGGTGGTCCCATGCATGAAGATCTCAAAAATGTTTCATAAGGGATTTTTAAAATAGGCTCCCGAGAGAGGCTTCTTCTTCGTAGCACCCGACGAAGGTTGAGGAGAAGCTCGCTGTCGTTGTAGGTTCCACAACCTTGGATATTGCTTACTCGGTGTCTGGCTCCATAGCGTCGGTGCTCATAAGATTTCGGCGATCGAGTTGATACCGGGCAGACCAATGCACTTCGAGGACACAGTCTTCACGTTTTTCGGACGACATGTAAGATACACTTGCTGTTGCTGCCCCCTGGATACCTAGGTACTCGAGTCACAACATACGTCCTTTTTTTCTCAGTCCTTGACGGTGTACCTGGGACACATGTTACCCGGTTTGTTCATACTCGGACTTTTTGTCTACTCGAAATGGTGGTAACTTTTCGGCTGGTCTTGGCTGAGCGTTTGCAGCGAAGGCAGATGAAAGTTTCATCTGCCTTCGATGGTTTCATCATGAAACCATCGACAGAGCCGACAGGAGAACTTCACCATACATAAACCATTACTTTCCCAAGTCAGATCGCTGGAGTGGAGATACGTGATGCCCTCTACGACAGAGGCACTGCCAAGCCTTGGTCAACAACGGTCGAGTCATCATATGGAGTATTGTTATCCGTCGAACTATAAGACTGGCCATTTCCACTGTTAAGCAGTGGCTGCTTTGCTCGATGCTTACACGTGCGGTTTCGAGAGAAGATTTGAACATGTTCACTGCTGCTGTATACACTCCACCAGCTTCCTCTCTGAGGGACTCTCACTATTGTACTGTATTTGTCTCGTTATTTTACTCTACCCTAGTGGAACCACCCACAATCTAAAAGCTACTTTTCAAACTGAGTATAGGTTCACAGGATCTGTGTCATTGAGTAATCCAACTTGATATACTGCGGGGGTGGTACCGTTCATTTCGTCGAGACAGTTCGTTTTCAAGATGAGCGCCACCGGTAACAGTCCTGAAGGGCCCGTCTCAGATCTCAAAGTCTTATTAATCGCGAGCTGCACCATGTTTGCAAGCCTGAGTCTGGTGCATTGGTTGTCCATAGCCGAGCGAGCGCAGTACAAACGTGTGTGGTTTGAATATGAAAAGGTGGGCTCATCGAGCTAGATCTGTCTGTAGTGAGATTAGTGTTCTTCTTTCGGCAGTCGACGGTGTATTGAATTCGCGTTCAGATCTCTGAATCGGACGATAAAGCCATGGAAATGGGCGCTATTGGAGGAGACGAGTCGAAGATACAGCATGGCCCCAAGCCACGTGCTCCGTTACTGGACTTTTTGCGTGGTCTCTGTCTGGCATTCATCGTCTCTTTTCACTTCATGTGGGACCTCCAAGAGTTCGACATGTTACCTCATCCTCCCCCGGCCCACAAGGTCGATGGACTCCCAATAAAGAATTATATACTCTTCATTGTCTACTTTGTCATCTCCATCACCTCTTGTCTCACTGCCGCCCTTTACACTCCCTATTTGGGTTATGCATTGTAAGCTTGTGACACTATCCATGACTGCCTGATAAGAGTCCTACTCGATCAGGTATGCTCCGATAGTGACGTATTGCATCTATAGCATGTGGTGGGAGTCCCAAATTTCGGGTGTTTGCTTGATAATGACGTGCTTGGGAATGTCTCAAGCATTGGTCCATAGGAATGGTACCATCTGGCGAGAAGTCGTCATCAGAGCTGCCAAATTGAGCCTCCTCGCAGCTCTCATTTCTGCTTTATCGTAATAGTTACGTGCTAGACAGTCTAGCTTAGATTACACACAACACTTTTATAGTTTCACTTGGATCGATTTTACAGGTTATGGTTCGATCCAGAGCAGTGGATTTACTTCGGTGCCGTACACTGCATCTGTTTCAACAGTTTACTGACGGTCCCATTCGTCAGAGTGAGTCTTTCACCCGCCAAGTTGAATTATTCAACAGTCTTCACGTCAGAGGCCGAAGACGGCTCTTGCTGGATTCTTATTCATACAGACGTACACCATGGCCTTTGGTGCTTGCCCGATTGAGGTCCCGCTTGAGTTACCCACTCTAGATGTCATGCCTTGGTGAGATGGTACCCCGTCTTCCCGACGGGTCATGCTTTATCTACGGGGAATCCCCGTAGAATCTACGGCGTAGATGAAGCAACCCGTCCGATTCGAGCTTTCCTCTGGATGTGCCGAGCACTTCTCTGCAGGTTCCACAACTTTGGCTATTGCCTATTGGGCGTGTGGCTGTATAGCAAGGGTGTTCATAAGCTGAGTTCGTGCAGTATCATACCAAATACTCGTGTATATTTTGAAGACACCGTTATGACTACATTCGGTCGTCATGTGAGTCTTCTGTTCGACCAGATGAGACCTTAACCTACACCATCGTTCCTTTCAGTCCCTTTTAATATACTTGGCCCATCAAGGTGTATTATTCCCACTCGTGTATGGGGTCTCTCTGCTCAGTTGATCTCGCATTCTCTTCACTCAGCGGCTATACGGCATACCTGGAAGTATCTGATTGGTTGGTGTTGTCAGTGCGGGTCGGGCTTCCGGCCCGGAAGTTCCGGG
>NW_003211814.1:0-1209 GCF_000006405.1 Perkinsus marinus ATCC 50983
ACGACTTCGGTCGTAAGGTGAGGTCAGTTATCGGACCTCAGAGTCTCACTGACACGTCTCAGGTGTCTCTAATATCTTCTCCCTGGCTATTTTGATACAATACAAGTATACACCTAGACTCTGTGAACTGTAGAGTAGTGGAGTGTGGGGGGAATTTGGGATCAATGTCAATAGTTGCTGAATTTCGGTGTCTCCAATATCCTCTCCATGGCTATTCTGATTCAATACAAATATACACCTAGATCCTGTGAGCTATAGAGCAGTGAAGCGTGGGATGAATTTAGAGTCAATGTCAATAGTTGCTGAACTTCGGTGTCTCGAATATCGAGTCCATGGCGATTCTGATACAATACAAGTAAACACCCAGATTCTATGAGCAATAGAGCATTGGAGTGTGGAAGGACCTTCAGACTGAAGGCTTTAGTAGCAGGCTCAAGTAGGTTGAGTCAACTTACCTACCGGCAGCATTGTTGGGCTATTATGTCATGTCCTAGTCAACAGACCATTTTGAAAGACTAAAGCTCAAAAACCCGAAAAACTGAATTCTTTTCAATTCTTTCTAGAAACAATCGAACTAATATTTCTTCGTATTCTTTTCGAAAAGGAATAACTAGAAAGAAATAAAAATAAATAATTAGGGAGAAGTTCTCCCGGAGAACCCTGGTACAGTCTAACATGGTCGCACGTGGTCGTAACATGGTCACATGGGCATTGCTAGACGACTCGTAAGTTTGTCTCTATAAGGCTACGTAGACAGCCTGCGGCAGGCTGCCCGCCTACTTTAGGGTAATCCTGGATATTTTTAGGAAGGCTCCGGAAGGTTTCCTACGAGTTCTCAGGCTTCTTCAAATTTCGTTCCTTCCTCAGCAACATGTGTAGCCGACCACGTATAGTTTTTCCAACACCGCGAAAAAGCCTCGACCCGCATGGCACAGAAATAGCTCGCTTTGTACCCAAACTTGACGAGAAACAGGAAGCCACTTTTGGGGGTTCAGTACGAGGATGAGTGGTCTGTTACGATAAGAGATCATCCCCCTAGAGTGTCGGCGGCTCGCGGAGTGCACGAATGTGACCACGAATAGCCATGTTTACAGATGCGACGAATGAAACCTAGAAACTATCACTGTCCCTGATTGGGCTGTCACTGTTCCTGATATTTGTGTCACAGTGTGGTCCACACTAGGACCATTAGCACGCAGATCACATCTC
>NW_003213305.1:0-1553 GCF_000006405.1 Perkinsus marinus ATCC 50983
CTACCTAGGGTATTGGGAACGGTCGAGACTCCTTTGAAGTTGTTGATCTAGTGGGAGATGTGTGTTCTACCAACCTCATCGTAGTAGATGAGATAGCAACATGCACTTCGTATTTTCTCTCTGTTCTGTGGTGATGAACAGGGACCCATTTAGCTCTGAGAAATATCGTCCTCCCATGGTTTGATAACAATGGGAAAAATGTGTTGACATCTACATGGGAAAGTGATTGAAGTATGTGTTTCGACCTTGGCTGGACTTTCTACGTTGCTAGGAATCCTAGCTATGTGGGACATTCAAAATGAGTTCCCCCGGGAACATTATAGGTGTCTGAATGATTCTCTGGTGATAACCGTGCAGTGACCTTGAGTAGGCTAGCAGTTTTTTCAAGGGGAAATCTGACGACGTGTATTCTATGGCTGTTTCTGACGTTGCCGAGGATACTATAAATCTACAGGATAAAGCATTGCCTTCAGCTGTACCTGGTGTTGATGTTCTCAAGTTGGTGGGGATTACGTTGGAAAGCGAGAGTCGCTACTAGCATGCCACTTCGTCTGGGGAGGAGGAACAACAGGTCGGAGATATTGTTATTTGTAGTATCTTTCCGGCTAGCGCTATAAGCCTACTGTTAACCCTTCCGTATGGTGAACATCAACAACAACAACAACAATAAAGCGGTGAAACCCAAGATTGTAGCCACTCGTAAGTGGTTTGATCTTGCTGGTTACCTTGGCTTGCTAGCCTTCTCTCACTCCATTGTAGGAAGCATGCCTCCGCGATCAAGATCAACCCTTGTCTTAATATAGGTCCTCTACTTGGCTACGTCTATTCGGCTGTATAGAGGGCATGTGTTCAATCCAATGAGGCTCTGGTTTGATGAGGGATTCACTATTCTTCTAGATGATGTCAAAGAGAACTTCTTGGACGCGGCCGTTTGGTACATGGGGTTTTATGAGTCGCTAGGCATGTTATGTTGTGGTGTTTCAGGTACTTTGCCTTTATAGCCTTCGAGATGTTCCTCGGTGTAGTCTTACCAGGAGTCGTTGTCAAGGGGTTGCCTCTTGCCAATGGAGACCGTCTGGTGTACAATTGCAACGCCCTTGCAGCATGGTATCCTGGTCTACTTTGGAGCGTAGCGGCATGCTTTGGTCAGGTATGTTACGCTCATCACATTAGCTGCTCTTCACCTCACCAGCATCTGGTCTATCACCCGTCTGACGGACTATTACTATTCGTTGGTCCTGCTCACTATGTTAGCTGCTGATATCACATCTGTTTACATGTGGTTCACGGGGTAAGCGCGGATCTCGTTGCTGTGTTCGCAGTTCGAATTTCTTTCAGTTGGATGGCCGGCTTGTCGAGCGGTGAAGGTCAGGTGGCTGATTTCATCATGGGTACCTGGTTGAACCCAAGGCTATTCGGTGGGAGACTTGACCTTAAGATGTTCTTTGAGGTGCCCTTACTCATTTACAGTCAGCTCTTTGACAATTTCTTTCGTATCAGGTTCGTGTGTCATGGATGTTACTATTCATCCTTACCCTTGCATGCAGCATTAA
>NW_003214093.1:0-993 GCF_000006405.1 Perkinsus marinus ATCC 50983
CAAGTCCGAGACAGTTGCTTGTCGTCGTTCCACCAGGCACGAACGCTGGGGCATTCACATTCAGTGCTGCCGTGTGCTCGTTATCTCCCTGAGTCAACCATCACGACGGGCTCTCCATGAGCTCCACTTACTCTCTCCTCTACGTTTCGAGCGGAGAGTGGTACGAATTCCGCAGCATTAACATTAAAAGGCGTCTTCATGGGAGAGTTCACACGAGACTCCTCAATGCTAATCCTCGGGACTAGGTTGTGAGAAAAAGCCTTCGAGTCGCTCTTGGTCGGCGACTCCGTACCGTTCGGTTGAGTATTTGTCATCATACCTATAGAAAAACAATGTGAGATTGTTGCTGATTCCTCCTCATACTGTTGAGACGTTTTGTCAGGGGTTTCTTGTGGATATCGTTCGTATATCAATATCACAAGCTTCGAAGTCAAAGACGTCAAAAACAACAACACCAACAACAAATAACAATACTGTCAACTGAAAAAGCATCGACTCTTTATACCCAAGAGGAAACGCCCGCAAACCGCGTGTGGGAGAATGTGCAACTACGTGTGTTGGTGATAATATGAAAATTTTGGAGAAATTTGCGGAATTTTTTGTTAGTTTCTGTGCACTTTCACCCGAACTTGTGTGTAAACTCTTATAATTGGTCGGAAAACTCCTGAGGGTGAGTACGTATCTGAGCTCAACTAAGGAGACCAGATATATATGCCACCACTGGTCAGAGCGGATCCTATTCCAATCATATGTTACACGTGAATGATGAACCAAATATGTTATGACGAACAGGAGGACTATGAGCAGTGAAATTTCCTGCAGTTGCATGAACAGCGCGGTCCGCTGAGCTCGTCCAACTCGCTTCCCACACCCACCACTGTTGAGCAACTACGCATGATCTGACTTTGGAGATCAATATTGAGATCAATATGCTAGAAACCGCGCTTAAAATTCAACTACGTAATCAATAATTGATTACGTAGTTGAATTTTT
>NW_003214992.1:0-1178 GCF_000006405.1 Perkinsus marinus ATCC 50983
CTTATCTACCTCGCGAAATGTCGCTTCCTCACTCGTTTGCAGCGTTCTTAATAGCAGGAGTGTCTACCGTGCCTTCATATCCTTCGCAAAGTCCAACACTGGTTATTACTTGCTCCTGGGTTTATTCTCAGACTCATGCAAACGAAATCTACGCCTCCAAGTGTACTTTTCAACAACACGTCGCCTGTGCCGTTCCACATGGAAGGAGCTAGGGTTGTTCTGGACGATACCAGCGTCTTTCCACCTTTGCCCCGAGTAACTCTTGACAGTAAGTTCCAAAAACACTCGTTCAGGCTCCATCAGTTTCAATGTTGTATCACTTTTTCACGAGACCGAGTACATATCACTCATGGAATTGAATTGCTCATTGGGTCATCTTTTGTCAGGTGCCGTTATCACATACCTGCCCCCCGATGATATTCAGATTAACATCACTCAACCAGCTCAATTTTCTGTCACAGTACATCGTGCTCCACCCTCAAGGCTCATCTTGAATGTCTGAGCGCAGCTTCAGTATGAGCTGTTGCGTTATAATAAGGGCTACAAAGTCAGCACAAATTGAATGCCGATGCCGAGGCTCGGCAGCCGAGCGAAACCATCGCACGCGAAAAGCTGAGGCAGTGATCCTGATGGAGCTTCTCGGCCTTCCCAACCTTCGAGTTCGATACAGAGTCTGTATTACAGACTCCAGGACGATGTAATTAGAGAGCTGGTCAAGTCCAGCGTGGCGACTAGAAAATGTTTCTTGGGTGAGCATGAGCTTTCGACTATCCGTAGATCATTGGCAGGCATCGCGGCAGTAGTCCTTGACTAGGACAGCGAAGTTGGACTGGATTTTCTTCTCGCCTCTTCCGGATGAGTCATGAAATCGTCATCAGGCGAAGTCTTGGGGGCTCATAGGGCACCGGAAGCAATCAGTCTTTGTTCGGGACCTCAGAGACACTGCTGTACAATGCGTCTCGGAATGGGAGCTCATCCACAGTGGAAAGGATTATGCGGCACCGTTAGAGGTGAATGGCACGGTGCCATTGCCATTGGCACCAAACTACAGCGACCTGACTTTCCTCTGTTCGACCAGTGTTAACCATTTGGGAACTCAAGGCAGTGGTTAGTGAATCTAGAGATCCTATCTACAATCGTACTCATTAAATTACCACACTCGAAACACGTGGGTCTGG
>NW_003213958.1:0-1905 GCF_000006405.1 Perkinsus marinus ATCC 50983
CCGACGTCTTCGAGGGATACTACTACCATCTATATTCAATAACTGTTGAGGATATTTCTGTGCTACAAACTGCTACTACCAAAGTCATATCGCTGGGAAGAAGATCCTCCAACAAGTTCTTCAAACCTGTTTAACCTCATGAAAAAATATTGTTGGGGAACACTACAGACTCTGTATGCACAAAGTCGTGGAAATCTTGCTCACTCGAGGATTTCCTCAACCCGTGCATGCGTGCAACAACTCTCCTGAGTTCTAAGAGTGCTCCAAAGATCGAGTTATACGTCATGTGATATCTACTCCAGGGTGTTGGGAAGGTGTGTGCAACCCGCCCCCGATTGCTCACAAACCTCCTCCTTGGTAACAATATCTTGCTACTTTATCATCATTACTAAAGTGGAGCACGTATTGCCCAGTGACGCAGAAGTCAGGGGATGTTCCTAAGGCCGCTGCTGCTGCTGTCAGGATCACGAGTTTTAACGCCGTCAATTCAAGCCTGGGGAAAGTGTCTTTGAACAGCTCATGAGGGATTTATCGAGCACGTCGCAAGGTTCCATAGGATGATATAACGGTGATAATACTATTATCACTATTAATGGAATTTCACCCTAGTGATATGAAAAACGACTACTGCATATCACCGCGAATATCGCGTCACTTCACGTGAAACTCTGATATATGACTATTATATGTGGGTAGTATCATTACGTAGTGTATCAACCTGTCTATGAGTAGTAGTGGTACTCCACTAAAGCGATCAACACTACAACTACTATTAAAGGCGTTTTATCCTACAGTAGGTTAGAATATTCTCCCTCCCTGTTATACGATGTCCAATCTACCACCGATCGTCTGCGATACCGGATCAAGGTGAGGCCTTCTAGGGTGAGATACGACATATGATGAGGTCTCCTTTCCCAGTATGATCAAATGCGGCTTATGCACTTCCGAGACCCCCAGTGCCCAGCTACCCGCTGCTGTAGCTCGGCGCACTTTGGGGTACGATCACCCTCCTACCCCCTCGAGTAGTTCTCCTCAGAATCGACGGACTGTTCTTCGATGCTGAGGAGAGTGACGATGAGGAGAACTTCAACACCACCAACACCACTACTCGGAAGCGGCAGTTGAACCACTCAGTGAGTCCTCCGCTCAAGAGGGAGGTGACGTCGCTGGTCCCTCAGCCCTCAGCCTCCTCGGCTTCCACGGCCTTCCGAGGCTCAACTTTGGTCGGCTACGAGGCCTTGGCTGCAGCTGATCAATCTGGGGTTAATGCCAATTACCCTCTTATTAACGGTATTGTCACCGACTGGGATGACATGATCCTAGTGTGGGACTACGCTTTCAAAGAGCTCGTCCAGGGAGGACACCGACGGGCATCATCATCGAAGCGGATGAAGCTGGAGGGTAGTAATATTCAATCTAAGTATAGTATAATAATGTAAAAATGGCATTTATAGATATATATAACATTATTAGTAATATTGTTATTCCCAATGTATATGAAGGTTTGCGATTGAGCGTAGTAGGAGTGTGTGCTCAGAGGGCAGGCCGGTTCCTATGTGTGTTGGTGAGGATGCCGAGGAGTGGTTGGAGGAGTTGAAGGGTCGGAAAATTGTCCAAACGGAAGCCGCGTGTAACCCTACCCAAAATCGAGAGAGGATCCTTACTGAGATGTTCGAACGGTAAAGTGGTATCTTTTCATCCGTGTGCACCACGATTGAACCTAAGATATTCTTTCGAGTGCGTCAACGTCTCAGTTCAGGCCGTCTTGTCCCTCCTAGCAACTGTAAGTGCATTCGAACACACTCTTATGAAGTACCCCCTCCCCCTAGGGCCAGCGGATCGGCATGGTCGTCGACTCGGGTGATGGTGTAACCCACGTAGTCCCAGTCTACGAAGGCTTCGTGT
>NW_003213958.1:2005-5251 GCF_000006405.1 Perkinsus marinus ATCC 50983
TTTACTCATCAATATTTTTCTCATATATTTTAATATAACAATTATATTATATTGGAGTTTCATCCGTGATATGAAAAACACTAGTGGAAAACATATTTCACGACCACGGCATACCGCGAATATCGCGTTTTTCACCATGTTTTACGCCACTTCACGTAAAACGGGTGGAACTCCATTTAATATTTATTATTCACTAATACACGGACTATATAAATACATTATATTATAGTATTAATAAAAGCATTTATATGTAATAAGATAAAGGTTATCACCGTAATCACTCACCTCGGGTATGACCTCCCCGATGAGTTTAATCATGCGAGTTTCCGAATACAACTCCCGCGGCCAGCGTTGTAGTAGAGGAAGTAGTCGAGTCGGTTGGTGAATAATTACACTGAAAAAATATTGGAGGAAAAATTTGACAAAAAAACGGCGCATTCATACAAAAACTTTCTTACAGGGCAAAAAAATTATTTTTCTACTGAGACATTCATTCAATCAAATACGGAGCTCAGGGTTGTGGGTTCGATTCCCAGCAAGAGCATTTTCCGCTTTTTCCACAGTATATGATGGAAAATGATAATATTAATGATGATGCTACTAATGATAATATTTACATTCATAATCTACGCTCTTCGAAATTGTGTATGGCTTGGGAGCTCAACTGGTGACAGTCACAAAACGACAGTAATAGTATTTTATATAACGCTGATTCGAATCAATCATATCATTGGAGTTGCACTGAAAAACATATTCCACTTTGCGGAGAAAAACACCTGACCGGTCACTATCGCGTTTAAAACGGGTGAAACTCCACTAGGTTACCCCGATATTCATACCACTCCATCACTACCTTTCAATCGTTTTATCAAGTTCGTTGCGGGGCGAGCGGAGCTACATTTTACAATTTCGAGTGTGCGTGCGTACGAATCATTTCTCCACAACCAGGGAGATTTTGAACACCAGTCGGGAGAAACATGAACTCCGTATATAAAAAATTGAAATTTTCATAGAAACGAAATCCCATACCACACCATTACTACTTCGTAATTGTCTTATCGTAAATCTCAGCATCTACCAAGCCGCTCCTTTTCGCCGTATTAACATCAGTAGGCAAATACCCTACGAGGAACTGCAAGGCGTCATACGACTCGAACTCAGCAGCAATAGACTTCCAAATAGCCCTACATAAGTTCGATCCCCGGTGGAGACATCTTTATAATACTACCCGTGTTTTTCACTATCAATGAGAGACGTCAAAGTCGCCGCCCTATGGTACTCCTTATCACTAAGTAGTGGTTGCAACGCTGAGCCTGAGATCGAATAAAACAATTCGGTGATATTATGAAAACTCTGAGGAAATTCTCATTGGTTTCTGTACACTTCTACCAAATTCGTATATAAACTCCTATAATTAGTGAGAAAATTGCAAAGCTCAACTGAGGGAAACGAACATATATTCCTACTCCAACACTGGAATAAAATACCTCAGCCGAGGATCGAACCGGGGCGGAATCGGGTAATATTCCCGGGGGAATTCATTTTCAATTTTCTACATTTTTAAATCATCTTTTTTATCACAATCGAGCTTCACCCGTTTTACGCGAAGTGGTGAAAACCGCGATATTCTCAGTGATATGCAGCAGTCGTGAAATACGTTTTTTACTACTGTTTTCCATAACACTAGGGTGAAACTCCAATGATCCGAGTTAACTTTTTTATGTTTTTTATGATATCAGAATTATTTTCCCCTTCCCTTTTCCGCCAACCTCAATTCGATGCGTTGAGGAAATGCAAGATTGCAAGATTTCCCATCCTGTCAGCAATCTCCACTTACTCAACACAGTGCCCACAGCCTCAGAAGTGTCCATAGTAGCAGCAACTTGCACAGCTCTCTCGAATCTAAATACCAACTTCGCTCCGCTAATAAATCACTGCTCAATTTTACACATGAATTCGCTTAAAAAACCAACAATGGAGTTCCACCCGTCATGTGAGAAACACATTTAACACTTTTTTTCGCGGAAACATATAATTCACATGGAGTATTACATTATTTAACATTGAAAACGCGAAACTCCAATGATCTCACAAAATTTCCTCATAATGTTCATATGGTCACCAACACATGTAGTTGACCATATGCATATTTGCGAAACCAGTTACTCCAATCGAGCGGAAAAACCACAATGCGATATCAACACCAGCTTCACTGCGCCACGAAATTACAGAAATCGTATGCTCATCTTCGGAATTCCTCAGCTGAGTTTTTCGGTCACAAGTTTCCAAAAACCCACAAAATTTTTCACATTATCACCAACACACGTAGTTGACCATATGCATATTGTCGAACCGATCAAGGCCATTACTTTCTCCGAGCGATAAGCCACATCGCATGGTCCATAAGCGACCGTCTCGAAATCATAATAATCTCCATCGGCGTAGTAACGAACGCTATTGTTCGACGGGAATCGTCTTTTTGGGAAGACGAGGATGGGGAGAATCTAAGAAAAAATATGGAAAGCGCAATTTTTATCAATACCAAGTTGTGGAAAAGTTTTCATTTTTTTTGAAAATTCTATAATTTTTTAATCCTAAAAATTTTACTCCAACTAGTAAAGTAAAACTAATTTACTAACACTAAAAAATTACTCCCAAAAAACGCATTTTCCCGAAAAAAAATTTCCCATCATTCCCCATAAAATGACTCACGCTAAACCTGTTTCCGACGGTAAAACCCATCGAGAGCATTCATCTAGCGAGCTCGTTGGCACCTACAACGCAGCAGTGGGACAGTGTTGGAAAACGAATATATGTTCACTTTCCTCAACCGAGCTCAATCATTCGGGTAGAAGTGTAGAAAACCAATAAGAAATTCCTCAAAAATTTTCACATATCGTCACCAATACATGTAGTTGACCATGTGCATATTTTCCAAAATTTGCGAAAAAAAATCCTATAAATTTTCAGTAAATCGACAACCCCACTCACTCGGTCCGAAAACGCAGCCTCGCCCTTCAAGTTAACCACGTGATGCACCATAGAGGCTGACGGATCTGATTATAAAAATAGTAGCTTCGCTCCGCCTTTTTTGTGTGAGTCACGCTTGAACCTAAGATACTACCTCCGCCTTGGTCGCTGTTCAATTTGATACCCTCCGCTGGACAGGTGAGAATTGAAAGTTGCGTAGTAGCGAGAAAATCATCAGAGTCGCTGGGGATGCCTACAGACCTAATCCGTATCTTT